>NC_089588.1:42823151-43123151 GCF_019320115.1 Miscanthus floridulus
AGCCTCTACATGTCTGCATGTTAACTTGTTAATTAAGGGAACATGAAGAACAATATTTTGCTCCTGCGGATCGGTTCGATGAACAAATTGGCCGACCCGAAGTTCCAACTCCCAAACCACCCTCGCAAGGAAATACTAATATACCCTTCCGCTTAATTTCTAAATTAGTTTTTGGCCTACAAAATTTAACTACTGGCCACATAACCTAGGTTTCTTGTAATAGGTACGTCTCAGTTTTTAGCCATTAGATTTTGACAAACGAATGGCCATATTATTTCCGTGCACCGTAAAAGTTCTCTTAGTTTTGTTGACACTCAAAAGTGTCCCGACATGGAATATGGGCAACTTCAGCAAGTTCCTAATATCCTGGACGTGTTGAAAGTTAATTGGCGCATCAAATAAAGAGAGAAACACGTGAAGAAGAAGGCGAGCTGCGCGAGCCCAGACTAAGTCGGCTTAGCCTACTCCAGCAGTTGGCTTAACCGACTCATCAGCCCCAGTCGGCTTAGCCGACTGCCAGAGTAGGCTCCCCTGTGCCGGCCGAGCTGCAGTCCTCAGGCTCATGGAAATCAGCTTAGCTGACACCCAAGTTGGCTAAGCCGACTCCCACCTTTGTTGTTCCGAGTCAGTTTGGTTTCCAAATCAGTTTTGGACCTATTTTGGACGTGGGAAACTTGGAGAACGCGTTTTGGACTTGATTCCTACTAGGATAAGACCATCCACTTCTATATATATGAGAGGATCACGGCCGATTCAGAATCCCAATTTCCAATCGTCAAAATCAATCTAATACACCCCCTTTTACTCTCTATCATACTATTCATCATGTCTCCCGACGAGATTCGGCGGCGTTCTAGGCGGCATTGCTGGTCGTAGGACACTCTCCACGTGCTCCTCCCTGATGGGTCTTGCCGGGAGAAGTTCGGGAGTTTATCAAGCGAAGAACGGGCTCAACATCGGCTTAACCGGCCAGTCTCTAGATCGATGTCGTCCATTCACTGCGTTCTTGCTGCGTTCAAGGTCGTTTGTCGACCACGGGTGTGCTAACCCTTGTTAGTGTGTGATCCGGAGCACCTTTTGACGTCAACAAGTTTGTTCAACTTTATTATTAAGGTCCCTTGAATATAACAACCTATAAACAGTGAATCCATTCTATGCAGCTATCACAAACATAATTTCATTTGATTATCCATTCTTCACAGTTGAATATATCGGAAAAAACCTAAAAGAGACATGTGAAAGTCATCTTTAAACCTTATCACTTCATGAATAATCCTCCTACAAAAAAATCATACAACAAAGTGTGCAAAGTATCATCTAGTATTGAGCAGACACTACATGTCTTTTTTGTAGTAGGAGGCGAAGAAACAGCTCACACTGAGGCACTGCTAGTCAGATGTTTGAAGCTAAAACAAATAGTCCAGTTGTTGAGTTGGTTTTTAAGAAGTGGCTTATAAAAAATAAACTAAAAGCTGAAAAGCACGCTAGAGAACCAAAAATTTGGAAAGTCAATTTTGAATCAAAAGCCTAAAACTACTGCTCAAACAAACAAAGCTTGAGAGTCATTAAAGAATTCGACCAATGGAGGTCCACAATGCCCACCGCCAACATGCGCAGATGCACCACACCATCGGCCATGTGGTGAACCAAGATTGGCCGCCAGATCATGAGGCCTCTCCCGATGAGCTATAACATTCATGCTATGATCTTACCCATGGAAGGATCCATGTGTGTTTTGATACAAAGAGTGCCATGTGTTATGAAATTGAACTCAAAATACATGTATCAAAAAGGAGACTTTGAGGGTGGTCAAATTAATGAGGAAGAGAAGAAAAGTCTAAGAATTCACACTATAAAACCAGAGTTCATACAACATCCTTTTCCTATAAATAGGAGATCACTTTGACCTTTGTAACAAGCAAGCGAAAGGGTCTCTAGCCTAGTGGTTACAAGAGTCTCAGTAGCACCTCAGGTTCTAGGTTTGACTCCCCATGGGAGTGAATATTTCAGAATTTAACGACGTTGTGCTTTCAGTGGGAGGCGACGTTTCCATCGACAATGAGGTGTCTGTGGTGACTTCGTCAATCTCAAGGATTTACAGGCCTAGTCTTCGAAGATGCTGATAGGGGTAGGGTTTGTGTGCGTGCGTTCATAGGGGTGAGTGTGCGTGCGTTATGAGTGTCTGAGTTATACTGTGTAATCACAAAAAAAAGAAAGCAATATAGAAAGAGCTCTCACTTCCTCTTCACTCCGTGTTCTTGTTGTGTTTGTGTTCCTGTGTGTGCAAAGGACTTATTTCTAACATGTTATCAGCAAGCTAAGGGTAAGAAGGTGAGAAATCAGTTCTCCTACACACAAATGCGATGAACAAACACATCACAAGCTCATCACCTATGTATGTGCATGTAAGCACCATGGTAGTTGAGCATGGCCTGAAGCCATAGCTGACAGGTTGCCTAAAGCAACTGAAAGCATCTAGGCCCCTAGTAGGTTTCGGTGATTAATGACAAAATAAGATTATTGTGACTAACGTGTGTTTTGTAGAAACAATTTGAGTTAGGTCATGATAATGGTGATTGTTTGGGCAATCAATGGTATTCATGCCCCTATTGATGGAAATCGTTTCAGTTTTCAAAGGATGGACAACAAGGCTAAGGACGGCTAGTCCTAAGTGTCGTTTTGCGTTGGAGAGACACATAGATTAGTTTAGGGTTTTGTTTTTCCTTTGGCTGTACTATTAAGGGGGTATGAACTAGTAGCTTGATCTAAGTGAGTCTAATATGTTAGGTGTGGTGCACACTTGTCAAACTTAGCACTAGGTAGCTCAGAGTTAGCCCAAAGATCACTTGAAGTCAACCCCATTCATAAAGTGCCTTGAATTTGGAGTGTTTGGAGGTGTGACAGAGGGACCAGACGCGTTCGGTCAGTGTAAGACAGCATAGAGGAAGCCCTATAGTCGACCGGACTCTGACACAATGTCTGCACTAGACACGACTGTGCCTAGGGTTTGGTCCTCTGAGAGGACTGGACACTGTGCCCGTCGGACCGGACGTTGGAGGCTAGCGCGTTCGATAAAAGATAGAGAGGTTCTAGAGAGGGAAATTATTGACCAGACGCATCCGGTCAGTGTGGACCGGACCCTAGCAGAGTCCGGTCACACTAGTCGTTGCCTATCAGTGCTGGCGTCACGTAGCCGTTGGCTATTGACCGGACGCGTCCGGTCACCATTGAAAATGCTGAGTTCGACCTCAATGGGTATGTTTGAAAGTGGGGGCTATATATACATCTCCTACTTGTCCAACATAACTCTCTTGCTCATTTGTTCAGCTGAGGGAACCATTTGGAGTTCAAGTGAGAGCAAGTGCCTAGTGAGGTGATGGAGATTTGATAATCCAAGATTAAGGACCTTATTAGTGTCTAGGGAGTAGCAAGTGTTCATCCACCTTCCTCATTAGCCTTGTTTGGGTCAAGTGAGAGTTTATGCTTGTTACTCTTGGTGATCGGCATCACCTAGACGGCTTGGTGGTGATTGGGAGCTTGATGATCATCTGACGGAGCTTGTGGATGACCCAACTCATCTTGTGAGCAGTTGTGGGCAATTCACCGTGCCGGAGTGGTGATTCACCATGCTAGAGTAGGATTGCAACCTAGGTTGCTAAATTGTTTGTGCTATAGAACAATAGGATACACAATTAGGCACTAGGGGTGAAGTGGGCTATGTATAGGACTTAATTATTGCAAGAATTTTTGGAAAAGCCCAATTCACCCCCCTCTTGGGCATCTTGATCCTTTCAGCAACCAAACATTGGCCCTGAAGCGCCGAATAACAAGTTCGCCGGTGTTTCAACAACGCCTGACAACACAAAGGCGGCTCTGATGCAGTTGCCGTCCAAATGTCACAGACGAACCGAAGCACCTTGCTAGCCCCGAAGTGTTGTGCAGCCACGAACACAAGGGCAACACCTACAGACGTGCAGATCTAGGCCCTCCCCAAGCTAGGGCCACCAGCCGCCACTGCCACAGGCGAGCGCGCCACCCACAGCCACCACGGCCGTTACTAGGCTCCGCCGGCGCTCGGGAGCGAACACCCGACCACCATCGCACGGCTCGAGCCCGGCCACCCCAAGCCATTGCCGCACCTCGGGGCATAGATCCGGTCACCCCCAAGCCACCACGAGTGCCGCCGCCGCAAAGGACGTGCAGGCGCGCAAGCCGGTCGCCACGTAGACGCCCGACCGCCTAGCAGCGCGCGGGCATGAGCGAGCCAGTGTCACACACCAAAATTCCTATTTTAGGTTGTGAATAGGTTAAACTAAATAAATAATGATTTTATAGTTTTTCTAGAATTTCTAAGATTTAAAACGGCTTTCAGTAGTTTAAAAAGTGCAAAATGTGATTTTTAAATAACTTTTATAATTTAACTCGATAGGGCTTTGCATTCATGCTGGTTGCATTTGGTGTTTATGTGTGAAAATGATTCAAAATATGTTAGGACAACGATTTTCTCTCTTTCAGAATTTTCCAACCTTTTCTAGAATTAAATTCCTTTTTCCTTGAGCTTAATCATTTTCTTGATCTTTCTAATAATCTTTTCATGAGCTTCAAACTCATTCTTTTAATCCATAATGATCATATCTACCTCTGGGAATTTTCTTAGAATTTTCTCTAGTTTCGGTGATTATTCGTGGCTTAAATATGATTTCAGATATTTCTTGGAATTATATTAAAACAGGAAATAAATCCTAAAATTAAGAAATTCTGAAACTTTTCTAAACCCAAGACATATATTTGTCGGTGTTCTCCTCGACGCGAGCTTTCCATAAGTACAATCCTTTTCTCTAGCTGTCACTCCTATTGTCCCGGATCTAAAGCCGAAGTCCCGAAAAGCTAGGTTTCCGGTGAACTCTCTAGCGAGCTTTTCCGGCTAAACCCTCGCGTTCCGGCGTCAACCACCACCACAAGGTAGATCTCATCATTCTCTATGCCGTGGTATACTTGTTTTTGCAAATCTATCAACGTTGCATCACGTCCCTATCCTTTCTTCTTCTCTGGTGAGTTTCCACCATGATCGGCTTTCTTGCTCCTCCGTTTTCCGACAAGGTTGGCCTAGGACGGGCCCGCTTGGGCCTAGCGCCTGCAACCTCGTGCCCAATACGTATTAGCACTTTGTTATCATTTGGAAGCAGGGAACCAAGGAGACGTAACAACTTGTTGAAGCTAGCGTCAGACCATCCGAAAATGAGCCTTCAACATCAGCATCTACAGATTGAAACACAAAACCGTCCATTCCTTCGGACAATCCTTATAGGTCGGATCATTTGCCGCCTTCTTCATCTCTTTGAAGTTGTCTAGCCACTTGGGGTTCTCATACAGCAGGTCATCACTGTCGAGGTGGTTAATGAAATCCTCAAAGAACTTCGCGTCCTCGGGGTCCTCCAAAACCGCCTCACCATTATCCTCCTCCTCCTCCTCATCACCCCCGTCGTTGACCGTGTCTTGGACAAAATTATCCATCATGATAAAATCATCCTTGCCAACAATGCCGTGCCTCCCTGACGAGGCTCCTCCTCCATGGTATGCATGCTCTGACGATGATGTTCCTCCGGATGCACCACTCGCATCTCCTTCGCCATGAAACTTCCAAATCGTGTATCCCTGGACGAGACCTCACCGGATCAAGTGAGATTTGACATCACCGCCGTCTAGCATCCAAACACGCCCGTTCTTGCAGTGAGAGCACCAGACATATGATTCCCTGCCGATTCACACTCAAAGCATGCTTTCGAGCAGTGTCAACAAACTTTGTCACTTCTTGTATGAAATGGTGTGATATCCTCGATATCTGGTACATCCATTCTGACCTTTCCATGATGGTAGTTAACCTTGTACATAGCAGAAAAATAATATATTAAGATGCATGAAAATGAGATGGTGCATGCATGTATATATATCTTCTCTTTCAGGAAATAAACTGCATCTAAATGTATAGAGCTTCATCACAATCTTTGAATGCAACCATCTATAATTAAAATTGCATATTATACATACAACTAACATTAATTAAAATCTATAATTAACTTATGTACACTGGATTTCATCGCATATTACATACAACTAACATTAATTAAAATCTATAATTAACACAAAAAACACACTTGAAGACATAATTAACTTGCATTATGCATGTAATCAGCTTGTCTTCTTTGTCACACACAAACATAAATATAGAAGCATTACAAACAAAACCATAAAAATAAAGAACAAAATCTAGTTTCTCTCTCCTCCACCATAGATCTAGACTAGATCACAAAAAGCTTGAAAAAGAGTGCAAAAAAGGATGTGAGAGCGCATACCACCCTCCTACGGTCTCCTCCTTGAAGAATCCAAGAGCAAAACTCCCCCCTCCGCCTAAAAAGTGGTGTTTTCGGAGTTCTAGAGCTCAAACCCCGTCCAAATTAATGAGAAGGCACATGGAGAAAGAAGATGAAGACGGATACGTTAACGCGACCGCCTCCATTCATGGTCTATTAATGGAAGCGGCTCTCTAACGACGTCCGTCTCGGCTAATAGATTAACAGAGGCAGTTGTCTTACAGTGTCCGCCTCCGTTCATAGACCTTAACTGAGGCGGTCCGCTTAAGTCATCCGTCTCTGTTAAACATTATCGGAGGCGTCGTTTACCCCTGGGTGGGCAAGCACTAACGGAGGCTGACACTCTAGTGTGTCCATCTCCGTTAATTCTTGGGCACTGTCTCGCAAAATTTTTTAGGCAGTAGTGATTGTTTTGACAAAAGCCGTAGCACAATTTAGACCGGTCTGTAACTCTGTATTAGTACTTTGAATTCATATACGGTGTTTATCTTCATTCACGCTCTGGGCCAGTAAAAATAAAAACAATCGCGAAGGCTGGTAACCTCGGACAAGGGCACCGCGCGTGTGTTTGTAGTGCAACTAGAATTTCGCTTGCAAGTCGAGATGGCCGACAAAGAAAAATTGGTCTATCGCAAAAAGACGAGAATGAGACAGGGAAAGTGGACATCGTGTCTTTAGGAATAAATAAAGATAAAATAAAGTGTAGGAGACTTCGTGGAAAAGAAATCCCACTATTTGCGCCACCATGAGCTACGAATTGATGTGACATTCCTCCCTCACAGTACTCAAAGCAACAAGTTCAGAGTGTTCAGCTGCTGGTATAAGCCGATGCTGCTGGCTGTTGGCACAGCGCTTTTGTGAGAGCCCGAAGCAGCGGCAGCAGAAAGCACTGTTCAAAACCGGCAGTCGAATTTTACAGGACAGGTGTAGTGTACGTACAGTAACTTGCGCCTGGGCGGTCTGGCAGAGGCTATCACGTGCGTCCACACTCTCCGTTCTGTCTCGGTCTCTCCTGGCACAGGGCATGTGGGTCCACACCTTTGATCCCTCTCCGGCTCTCCCCGCCTCCACCGATGAAAGTGTCCCACGGGCGAGCACTGATCTCTGGCGTCGTTGCCCAGCTGTGCTCCCTGCTGTTGGATCTCGGCGGTCCACGATTAGGATGGATTTAGTTCGCGAAATGAAATTTTTTTTTGAGTGTTATATCAGATATTTTGGGATGTTGGAAGAGGTTTTCGGATACTAACAAAAAAAAATAATTACATAGCTCGTCTGGAAACTAGGAGACGAATTTATTAAGCCTAATTAATCCATCATTAGCGCATGTTGGTTACTGTAGCACTTATGGCTAATCATGGCCTAATTAGGCTTAAAACATTCGTCTCGCGATTTCCAACCAAACTGTACAATTAGTTTTTTTTCGTCTATATTTAATACTCCATGCATGTGCGGTAAGATTCGATGTGACACTTTGGGTGAAAATTTTTGGAAGCTAGCTTGAGATATGTGCGTGGAGCATTAAATATAGACGAAAATTTTTGGGGTGCAATTAATTTTTTTTTCGTCTATATTTAATCTTGCGATACGTGCATGGAGCATTAAATGTAGACGAAAAAAACTAATTGCACAGTTTGGTGGGAAATCACGAGACGAACGTTTTGAACCTAATTAGTCCATAATTGAACACTAATTACCAAATAAAAACGAAAGTACTGCCATATCCAAATTCTCAAATTTCACTGCCTCAGCCGTACAAATAGAATCCCATTATTTGTGCCACCATCTCCGACAAATTCAAAAGCATTCTTTAAATTAATCTTCTCGAGAACTGAAGCCGTCGTGTGGACTGTCAGCGACAACGTGCCTTGGAGTGGTTCTCACGAATCTAAAGGAGAATTATATATTTAACGAATGGGACGCGTTGTTGTTTGCCGCACTTTAACCTGAGGACTGAATCACCTATCCTCTCTCATGCCACCCCACAAGCTAGCTAGCATTTCACTCAGCCAGTAGTCGCGAGTCAAGATGGCCGAAATGATCTCGAGCGCCGCCACGGGTGTGTTGGGCTCCGTCATCGACAAGCTGGCCGCCATGCTCACCGACAAGTACAACCTCGCCAGAGACGTCAAGGAAGGGATCCGGTCCCTGCAAGACGAGCTGCGCACCATGGAAGCCATGCTGCTGAGGCTTGAAGACAAGGACGACGACCATATCGATCCACTCGCCAAAGACTGGAGGAGCAAGGTGCGTGAGCTGTCCTACGATATTGAGGATTGCATCGACCGTTTTGTGCTCAATCACAGCCATGGAGATGGAGGTTCCACGGCCAACTTTGTGCACAAGGCCATTCAAATGGTGAAAAGGTTGTTCAAGGATAGAGGAATAGCAGAGGAGATCCGACGACTCAATAGGCTCGTGAGCGAGCAGAGCGAGCGGGGGAAACGCTACTACGACATCAATCAGTGTCTCCTCGCCTCCTCATCTCAGCCAGTCCCGTTGGATCCTCGAGCACCTGCACTCTTTCAGGAGGCCAGGGATCTTGTTGGAATCGATGCTCCTCGCGAGGAGATCATCAGCTTATTGAGATGTGAAGACAAGGAGCACAAGGTGGTGTCCATCTATGGGATAGGTGGACAGGGGAAGACCACTCTCGCCATGGAGGTGTACCACAAAATCACTGAAGCTGCTTTTGATAGCCGGGCTTTTGTGTCTGTATCGCAAACTCCAGATATGAAGAAACTTCTTAGAGATATATTGTCTCAAATAAGCCAGAGACATGTTGACCAGCCACAGATGTTAGAGACAGTTGAGCAGCTCATCCGCACAGTGAAGAATGCTTAAAGGACAAGAGGTAATCAATATTATTTCTTTTTCTAATGGTTAACCACCAGTTCATCTAGCTAGAATAATGCCGTGCAATATTTGTTCATCACATGAGCTCACCTAATTATTAGGCCATTTATGAAATTTCTGGGAATTTTAAAAAATGATTCATTTTTTCCTGGCCTAATGAACTTGACAGCATAAAATTACCTCAGATACTTCAATGGCTCAGCATATGTATCAAATGTCATCATTAAAGATGTTGCAACAATGAACAAACTCAAGTCAACTGTGCATCATTTTGGTAAAAAAATTACTTTACACCATCTAATCCATATTCAGTAAAATTATTTCTTGGAAAATATGACCAGAATTCTAAATATCCATAAAAATCTCATTTTGGAACTCAGTTTTTGAACTGAATGCGTCATGTCTTTTGAGTGGGTCTCTAGGTGTTCTAATGCGGCACTTACCATTTTGGAGGTTGTAACATATTTTTTAAATAATGGTAGTTTACAGACTGTATTTCTCATGTGTAATAATTACTGATAAAAAAGTGTGCAACTACGATCCATCTTACATTTCTCCGACATCTTTAACTTCAGTGGAATACGCTTCAATTCATGGTTGCCTTACATAATTAATAACATGATTCCACAACCAATGTACGCAGGTACTTCATCTTGATTGATGATATCTGGAGTGTATCAGCATGGGAGCTTGTACGATCTGCCTTACCTGTCAATGACAATGGAAGCAGAATTATTACTACAACACGCATTGAAGCAGTAGCCAAATCTTGTTGTACTGGTATTGCTGCACAAATGTATCAAGCAAAGCCCCTTAGTCATGAGGACTCCCAAAGATTATTCTTTAAGAGGCTATTTTTGTCCGGTGATGATTGCCACCCAGATTTGAGAAAAGTATCCGATGATATTTTAAAGAAATGTTGCGGCTTACCACTAGCCATAATCAGTATAGCTGGTTTATTAGCAAACAGAAGCAAAGCAGTGGAAGTCTGGGTCAATGTATTGAGGTCTATTGCTGCAGTTGACAAAGATTCTCCCATTGATAAGATGAAAAGAATTCTGCTGCTGAGTTACTTTGACCTTCCTCACCATCTAAAGAGTTGTTTGCTATATCTGAGTGTGTTTCCAGAGGATTCTTTGATTGATTGCCAACAGTTGATATTGTTATGGGTAGCCGAAGGACTGATTCCTGGACAGGACAGGGAAAATATGGAGCAGCTAGGGAGAAGTTACTTGAATGAGCTCATTAATAGAAGTTTGGTGCAGCCAACCAAGGTTGGGGGACACGGCGCAACAGTGAAACAGTGCAGAGTTCATGATGTCATACTTGAGTTCATTGTATCAAAGGCCGTGGAGGACAACTTTGTTACTATATGGAATGGTAATGGTTTTTCTAAAAATTATTCTTCGAACAAGATTCGCCGTCTATCCATCCAAAAAGACATTTCTTCCCGGGCGGAAGAGATTGCCAAGATGATAAAAAATGGAGGTCAGATCCGATCCATCAATATCTTTGGCTCAAATTCAGTTCTGGTTAATAAGCATGCCACAGAGTTCTTAAACAGCCAAGTCTTGCGAGTACTGAATATAGAAGGTGTGGTTGGTGAATGCTCTCTTGGAAATGTCAAAAGTTTAGGTCAGTTGAAGTTCTTGAGGATAGACAACAAATTTTCGGCCAGCAAGCTTCCAGAAGATATAGAAAAGCTGCAACGTCTAGAGACACTAGACGTGAGATGGGCCATGCTTGAAAACCTACCAACATGTATTATCCCGTTGCATAAGTTGGTGCGCCTTTTTGTCCATGCGTCGGTGCGCCTACCTGATGGAATCGGAAGTCTGCGGGCGTTGGAAGAGCTATCAAGGATCGATTTGGGTATTCAATCTGTAAAGTTTATCCAAGGACTCGGTGATCTGACCAATATGAGAATACTTGAAATTGGTTGGTCGTACTCTAGGAAGGATCACAAGGAAGCATGGATCTCTACGCTCTCCAGGCTGTTCAGGCACCTGCGAGAACTGCGCGTGTGGAGGAGTGAACCTGATGCCACATGTTCATTCATAGCTTCGTGTGTCCCTACTCCACCACCACTTCAAATGCTTCTTCTTCATACACATAACTTAAATAGGGTGGCCCCTCAAATTAGCTCACTAGTCAACCTGACCCGCCTCCGCATTTTTGTCCGTGGTCAAGCAGGCAAGGAAGGAATGAATATCCTAGCAAGTTTACCCATGCTGCTCTCTCTTACTGTTACCTTATCCAATGACCAAGCTGGCATCCTCTACGCAATCAGCAGACAAGGATTCCAGCGTTTGCTCAAGTTTCATTTCCGCTGTGATTGGTGTGACGAGGCATTGGAGTTTGAGCCAGGAGCCATGCCAAAGCTCCAAAGGCTCAAGCTAGAACTGAGTGCATCGGGCAAATTCAAGTTTGGGGAAGGTGGCCTCGTCCTTGGGCTGGAGAACCTGGCAGGGCTCAAACATCTGGCTATTAACTGCAGCGCTGCTTTTGCAGACGAGCTGGAGGCTTTGGAGGATGACATCAGGGGCGCAGCAGCCGTCCATCCCAACCGTCCCATACTCCAGGTCGGTGCGCGCAGTTCTCGCACCGTCCATCCGACCATGCCATAGTAGAAGCCTAATGAAGACCATTGTGAGTACATGATGTGGAGAATAAGTATGACCACCAATTATCATATGTTTTTCCGTTTTTAGGTACGTACGGAGTATGTAGGAATTGAACAAGGCAAATTCGACCTCTCGGATGGCAGGCGGCACCGCTGGTTGATAGCTATCACAGTCTTTCAGGGAGCTTAAACTGGTGGTTCCAATTGCTACGTGGCTTTTAGTTCTGACAATGCCTAGATAGGTTTGCTTGCGTAGTTTTGTCTGGTCCGACACTTCATTTTATTTTAGAAATTCTAGTCTTCTTTTTTATGCATTGAGTTCATCCGTCACATGGTTCATTATTGTATTTGTTTCCAAATTAAGATCGATCAGTATTTGTAACGTAACTCCTATTTTTTTTGTGTCATGTGGAACATTATTTTAAGCTTGAGTAAAATACATCAGTGACTCTTCTGTTAATTATTAGGGACATGTGTTACGGTGCTTGAGGGCAAACTGTGGTTCCTTCCCTTTGATCATTAATGAACCGTTGAGACTAATTAGATTGGATAGGCAATTAGATTTGTGCAAGCAACAGAAGGACGGGGCATTGTCTGCATCAAGAGGTTATGCGTTATCAGCATCAAGGGGTATGCGGCGGGGGGTGCCAGTGCCACCTTGGTGAGATGACCAGATTGGGGCGGTGCTGTGAGCATCGGGTCGAATCAAGCCTCTGCATGTTAACTTGTTAATTAAGACAACATGAAGAACAATATTTTGCTCCTGAGGATCGGTTCAATGGACAAATTGGTCGACCCGAAGTCCCAACTCCCAAACCACCCTCGCATGGAAATACTAATATACCCTTTCGCTTAATTTCTAAATTATTTTTGGCCCACAAAATTTAACTACTGGCCACACAACCTTGGTTCCTTGTAATAGGCACGTCTCAGTTTTTAGCCATTAGATTTTGACAAACGAATGGCCATATTATTTCCGTGCACCGTAAAAGTTCTCTTAGTTTTGTTGACACTCAAAAGTGTCCCGACATGGAATATGGGCAACTTCAGCAAGTTCCTAACACCCTAGGCGTGTTGAAAGTTAATTGGCGCATCAAATAACAAGAGAAACACGTGAAGAAGAAGGCGAGCCGCGCGAGCCCAGACTAAGTCGGCTTAGCCGACTCCAGCAGTTGGCTTAGCCGACTCATTAGGCCCCAGTCGGCTTAGCCGACTGCTAGAGTCGACTCCCCTATGCCGGCTGAGCTGCAGTGTTCAGGCCCGTGGAAATCATCTTAGCTGACTCCCAAGTCGGCTAAGCCGACTCCTGCCTCTGTTGTTCCAGGTCGGTTTGGCTTCCAAATCGGTTTTGGACTTATTTTGGACGTGGGAAACTTAGAGAACGCGTTTTGGACTTGTTTCCAACTGGGATAAGATCACCCCCTTTTATATATATGAGAGGATCACGGTCGATTGAGAATCCCAATTTTCAATCGTCAAAATCAATCTACTACACCCCTTTTACCCCTTTTCCTCTCTGAAAGGATCAAGATGCCCAAGAGGGGGGGTGAATTGGGCTAATTCTAAATTTTCTTGCAATAATCAAATCCTACAGTTAGCCCAATTAACCCCTTGTGCCTAGAAAAGTATTTCTATTAATCTAATGCACAACGGACTTGCAACCTATGTTCCAAACTTACTCTAGCATGGCAATTCTATGAATGTAAGAATAAGTATTAAATTGCTCAAAGTAAATGCTCAAAGTAAATAGAGAGAGAGGAACGCGGCGATGTTTTGCCGAGGTATCGGAGAGTCGCCACTCCCCACTAGTCCTCGTTGGAGCACCCGCGTAAGGGTGTAGCTCCCCCTTGATCCACGCAAGGATCAAGTGCTCTCTACAGGTTGATTCTTCGACACTCCGTCGCGGCGAATCACCCAAAGCCGCTCACAACTTGAGTTGGGTCACCCACAAGCTCCGCCGGGTGATCACCAAGCTCCCAATCACCACCAAGCCGTCTAGGTGATGGCGATCACCAAGAGTAACAAGCACGAACTCTTAATTGACCACAAGAAGCCTAATGAGAAGATGGATGCACACTTGGCTACTCTTGATTCACTAATGAGGCTACTCTCTTGGATTCTCAAATCTCAATCACCTCACTAGGACTTTGCTCTTCTTGGCACTCACAAACGTGTTTCTCAGCTGTTGGAATGAGCAAAAGTGACTCCACACACGAGTGGAGCTTCTATTTATAAGGTAGCCTAAAAAACGAACCGTTATGAGCTTCTGCGGGGTGACCGGACGCTCCGGTCGTGTTGATCGGACGCTCCGGTAAGTTCAACCCGCATTCCAGTGAAAAAGTGTTGACTAGACGTTGGCAGGGTCCGGTCACCACTGACCGGACGTGTCCGGTCGCTTTAAACCCTTACTGGAACCTTACTGTACTCGATTGGACGCTGAACCCCCAGGGTCCGGTCAGTACTGACCGGACGCGTCCGGTCGTAGATTCACTTCTCTGGAACCTTACTGGAGTCGACCGGACGCTGCCGCTCAGCGTCCGGTCACTTGACCTCTCCAGCGTCCGGTCGCACCGAACGCAGTCTGTTGATCAAATGAACTGATCGGACCCTGTGGCCAGCGTCCGGTCACACCGGAGCCAGCGTCCGGACAGCATTTGACCCTCCATTCACTTCCAACTCTCAATCATATGTGAATGAAGTTTGCTCCAAAGGATCTTAGGCATTCGTAGGAGCTACCTAGAGCTAGTTTTAACAAGTGTGCACCACACCTAACTCACTAGACTCACCTAGGTCAAGCTACCCGTCCATACCCCCCTTAATAGTACGGCCAAAGGAAAAACAAAGTCCTAAACTACTCTAAGTGTCTCTCCAACTACAATCGACACTTAGAACTAGTCATCCTTAACCTTGTCGTCCATCCTTTGAAAACCGAAATGATTTCCATCGTAGGGGCATGACAACTTTGATTGCCCAATCGATCTCCATTACCATGACCTAACTTAATTGCCTCTGCAAAACACACGTTAGTCATAGTAATCTTGTATTGTCATTAATCACCGAAACCCAACTAGGGGCCTAGATGCTTTCAATCTCCTCCTTTTTGGTGATTGATGACAATACCACCTCGAGTATGTGAAAGAGTGAGGTTTTTGACGAGCTTGGTTCATATAAGCTTTTGTCGATAAGAACAAAAGTGTTAGTCAAGCTTATATGACCCAAGCCAACACAATGTACTCAAAGGATATGAATTAAGCATGAGTACGAGTAACAAAGCTCATTTGCATCGGAGTATAAACATGGAAGCAAAGACAAATGTGCATAACACAAGTGATATGACATATAAATAATGTAAAGTAGAGAGCACACATGTCATATATCACAATCACGTAGATATCACTATCACATAGATATAATAATATGCATGAAAGTAACACACGAATGCATAAAAGTAATAGTGTATCACACAGATAAAACTCTAAATGTATATAATAAGCTAATACTAGATAACTAGCTCCCCCTAAATGTCGCTCCCCCTGAGTCTACATACTCGAACCCTCTCCCCCTTTGGCGTCAAACACCAAAACCTAAGGGTCGGTCGGCGGGGATGCAGCAGATGAGCCGGGCGCTGAGGTACGAGGAGCAAGCTGGAACTGGGCGCCATCATCATCTGACCCTGAGCTCTGTACTGACTGACCCTCTGTAGTAGGAAGTGTCGCTGAAGCAGTCTGGGTCTGAGCTGGGGCAGGTGCTACCTGTGAAGCTGCTGGTACGTCTGTCGTAGGATCTGAAGAGGCGACATACGAGGGGAGCCGCTGAGTAGTCATGACAATTGGAGCTGCTATAGAAGGACCGGCGGTGTGCATATGTGGAGGTGTAGGCATGCTGGTCAACTCGCTGAAGGTTGCTCCAAGACTCCTAGAGACTGACGTGTCAGGCACAAAAAGCGAGGAAGACTGATCCGGTGAGAAGCCCGTATGATATGGTATGAACTGTAGGGCAACCACTAGGACACCTGAACTATGGGTGAAGCAAAAGGAGCTAGAGGCTGTCCCTGACTCTGAAGCCCACTGGGCTGTACTGCTAGAGTCGTCGTAGTGGTGGCAGGCTGAGCAAGCTGGGGCGAAGGCTATGGCTGTGGGGTCCCAAGAGCTGTCACTACATGCTGCATAAATCCCATGAGCTGCTGCTGCATAAGTATCTGCTACTAATGCATCTGCTGCTGCTGCTACTGAAGAAGCTGCTGCTACCGCTGGAACTCATCCTGACGAGCCTGAAAATGTGCGAAGTTGGCAGCAGTCTCCTGTGCCTGTCGTGCCTGATCCTGCTGCATCCACTCAAGAATAGCAATCAAGGTGGGGTCCATCTGCGGTGCAGGTGGAGCTAAGCTGGAACTGCCGGCCTCTGCATCATGTCTGCGTGGAGGCATCTGAGGAATCGGCTGATAGTCATCATCCGAACTGTCACTGGACTCGGTCATCTCCTGCTGTGCCTCAAGCTGCTCCTCCTCAGTAGCGGCTATGCCTTTGATGATCTCGTCCTGCTGAGCTGCTGACTCTGGAACATCTAGACGACAACTGGGACGAGCGGGTGCCTGTGGTGTGCTGTGCTGGATCCTCTGTGCCATATTATAAGCCGAAAACTCAGTAGTGGCACCTCTGTATTCTGCAACCATCTCAGGGATCCGAACCTGCACAGACTGGAGCATCAGGAATGTAATCCAATGTGCATATGGAAGCTGTCTGCGACCCTTGAAGCCCTCAGCTATAGTATCCTCCATCTCTGATAGAAGGAGGTCCCAAATGTCAAACACGGTCTGCTGCATCAGGGCGTTAAGGAGCCAGAGCTGTAAGCGAGTCAGACCCCCTCTGTATCCCAACCTGGGAAGTAGTGTCCTCCTAATAATAGCCTCTAGTACCCGAGCTGTAGGAGTCAGGTCACTGGGGTTCCTCCTCGACCCCTCACCAAAGGGCTCCTTGAAGCAATGTCGCACAAGATCAGTAGGGGGCACTAAACCTCCATGAGGACGCCTGGGAGGCTTCTGCTGTCCATAACATACCTCATGCAATTTGACAGGCTGATCCTGTAGCCTAAGTATCTCCCGGGCCCTGAAACTCATCACCCTGTAATCTCTGCCGTTGAATGCAAAGTGAATGAAGTTATGATGTGGGTCAACGTAGAGCGATGCGTAGAACTGCCGAACCCAAGATGGTACATAAACTCCTGTCCGGCCAATCAGATCTGTCAGCCCTAGCAAATATGACAAGTAGGGGCGGATATGCTCCCCGACTGCTGCCATAATAGACTTTATACTACAGGCTCTCTGAGATCTGAACACTGCCCCACTGTTTAGATAAGCATTATAGAAATCCTCCTAGAGCGGTGTATAGAAACCCTCTGCTGCTCTCTCATCCCTCCTCGGAGGGAACCACACGTCAAACTCAACAAACCTCAGCTGGCGAACCTGTCTGGCTGTGGCGGCCCTCAAGTCAAGATGTACCACTGGAGGCGGACCTTGTGGTCTAGGCGGTGGGCGTGAACCCCTATGCTGTGTAGCTGGCCTCGGTGGAACTATAGCACTGGTACGACCAGAGCGGCGTAGCTGGGGTGCCGGCTCGGTCTCCTCGGCCTACTGGCCCTCCTGAGTCTCCTGAGCTGGCTGTGGCTCTGCTGGTGGGGGCTGCTGCTGTGGCTCCTGCTAGGACTCCCCTTGACGCTGAGGCTCCTCAATAGCTAGACGACGTCCTGCCATCATGACAGTCCCAGGTGGACTACCATGAAGACGCTCAATCTCCCTCAGTCTGCCCTACGTGTCTGGTGCCAGATGATCTGCTATGACAACTCCACTACGGGCATCGCCTCTCTCGGCACGCTCTGCGGCCTCGGTGACTGCTACTGCTCTCATTGTCTCTGCGCCGGGGTACTTGCGCTTCTTGAAAGTCACCTGCTTCGTTGCCTTGCCTTTCGGTCCTGCAGGCTGGCGAGGCGGGGGCCTCTGATCATCATCTCCCGGACCACCACCAACATTCTTCGTGCGAGCCATCTGATCTGACAAGAGGATGAACTACCACTGATGAAGATCAACTGTCAAACTGACACTCCCAAGGCTTGGCCTCGATCCTTACTCGCGAGCTTGGCTCCGAGTTGACTGACAACTGCCACAAGAACCTCAACGGCACCGACTCGCTGCATGATAGAATAGATGGATATACGAATAAATACAATATATCTAATAGATGCGAAAACCCTAGGAAGCAAGCAATGTAGGTACGAAATTGAAGCGACGGGCATTCTACCTGACGAACCGGTGATCCGAGAGAAGAAGAGACGTGTCACACGGGGGAAACCTTGGAACCGGTTAGGGTTAGGATTGCAAACCACTTTGATGAATTCGGCGGCCCTGGATGATTTAGGTCAATGCATTGAAATTTGAAAGGATCAAAATCAACCAAGGAGGATGCTATGGCCTTACCGGAGAGCAACAAAAGTGGCTCTAGGGAAGGTGAAGGTAGAGTGAGAAGTGGACGGCGGTGGAAGACTTGGTGGCTAGCCCTAGCACTGGTGGCGTGTCAAATCGGCGCGGTGGAGGCGCGGCTGTGGTGGCGCGTGGTTGCGCTTGGCTAGCGGCGTTGACACGGGAGGCGCGTGGCTACGGTGGCACAGAGCAGGGGCGAGCACAGGCAACCAGCGGTGGCGCGCGGTCGTGGGAGGCGCGGTGGAGCTGCGGCGGCGTGAAGACGACGGCGTGGGCACGGACGAGCGCGGCGAGTTCTTCGGAGATTTGGGATTAGCGACGGCTAGGGTTAAGTCAAACGGATTGAAATCGGTTATATGAGGGTCCCCCACCGCAACAAGAAGGGAAACGGAAAAGAGTCCTGAAGCCGCACGAGATCCACTGACCGGATGCTCCGGTGGTAGCGACCAGACGCTACCACCCAGCGTCCGGTCGATTCCAGAGAGGTCAGATTCCTCTGGAATCACGACCGGACACGTCCGGTGGTCCATGACCGGACGCAGGTAGGGTCCGGTCAGTACAGCCTGTTCCTTCTTCAAATGACCGGACGCTGGATCCCTTCCTGACCGAACGCACAAACGCAGCGTCCGGTCACTCCTTCAGCAGCAGTTCACCTCCTGTGAACTGACCGGATGCTGGACAGCAGCGTCCGGTGCAGCGTCCGGTGCTCCTTTTCCAGCAGATCTTCAAAGTTCCTTCGCGCTGCCTGTTCCCAATCAAGTCCCAACATGAATAAGATCCAAATAAACACCAATTGGGACTGATGTGAGTGACCTCTCTCAAACCCTCATATTTTTCAAAATATTTTGCCTTAGGCTATAATTCTTTTTAAGAAAATAGGCAATAAGAGGGCAAATGGAACAAAATGACAAAACAACATCCATGCATATGCAATACTTTGTAAGTAAATCTAGTTGCTTGTCAAGTTTGATCCAAGGTTAAGCTTCTTCACACGCTTTTCGGCGGTTATCTTAACCATGTTAGACAAGCCCTATATGTATTGCCAAAAATTAAACATGTTGTATATTACAATGAATGCAAGGGACAACACAAGCTCAATTTTTAGTGAAGTTGCTAAAGTCAAGTACATTGAGCTCATTCTGCAATCTACAAAATGTAGCCTCATCTAGCGGTTTAGTGAAGATATCCGCTAATTGATCTTCGATTCTTACACCTTCTAGTGATATATCATTTTTAGCAACATGATCTCTTAGAAAGTGATGGCGGATATCTATGTGCTTGGTGCGAGAGTGTTGAACCGGATTATTTGCAAGTTTTACCGCACTTTCATTGTCGCACAAAAGAGGTACCTTTTCTAGAAATACACCATAGTCTAGCAAAGTTTGTTTCATGTATAAAATTTGTGCACAACAAGCACCCGCGGCAATGTATTCCGCTTCGACGGTGGACAAAGCCACACTATTTTGTTTCTTGGAGGACCAAGACATAAGTGATCTACCAAGCAAATGGCACCCTCTGGATGTGCTCTTTCTATCAACTTTGCATCCGGCGTAATCCGAATCGGAATAGCCAACTAATTCAAATATAGCTCCTTTGGGATACCAAAGGCCAATGCTTGGTGTGTGCTTGGGATACCTAAGGATTCTTTTTACGGCAATTAAATGTGTTTCCTTAGGATTAGCTTGAAATCTAGCACACATACACACACTAAACATGATGTCGGGCCTAGATGCGGTTAAATATAACAAGCTACCAATCATAGAACGGTAGAGAGTTTGATCAACCAGGTTACCTCCCTCATCTAGGTCGAGATGTCCATTGGTAGGCATTGGTGTCTTGATTGGCTTACATTCATCCATCTTGAATCTCTTGAGAAGATCTTTTGTGTATTTCTCTTGAGAGATGAAGATGCCTTCTTTCATTTGCTTGACTTGAAAACCAAGAAAGAATGTAAGCTCACCAATCATGGACATCTCGAACTCCTTCGACATCAATTCACCAAATTCTTTGCATGAGTCTTCATTTGATGATCCAAAGATGATATCATCAACATATACTTGACAAATGAAGATATGCCCATCGAGCTTCTTGGTGAATAGAGTGGTGTCGACCTTCCCAATGGTGAAGCCCTTCTCAATGAGGAAGTCCCGAAGGCGCTCATACCAAGCTCTTGGGGCTTGCTTAAGCCCATATAGTGCCTTGGACAACCTATAAACATGATTAGGATATCTAGGGTCTTCAAACCCGGGAGGTTGATCAACATAGACTAGTTCATTAATAAAGCCATTTAAAAATGCACTTTTCACATCCATTTGATATAGTTTCATTTCATGATGTGATGCATATGCAAGAAGGATACGGATGGCTTCTAATCTTGCAACCGGTGCAAAGGTCTCTCCAAAATCCAAACCTTCAACTTGAGAGAACCCCTTTGCAACTAGTCTTGCCTTGTTCCTCACAACAACACCTTGATCATCTTGCTTGTTGCGGAACACCCACTTTGTTCCAATGACTCTTGCACCTTTTGGTCGCTCTTCAAGAGTCCAAACTTCATTGCGAGTGAAGTTGTTCAACTCTTCATGCATGGCATTGATCCAATCTAGATCTTTGAGAGCTTCTTCTACCTTGGTAGGCTCATAGCAAGAGACAAAAGAGTGATAAGCAATAAATGAAGCAAGTTTTTGAGACTGAGTCATTACACCCTTTGATGGACTCCCTATGATGAGATCTTGTGGATGATCTTATAGGAGAGGTGTATTTCTTCTATTGACCACTTGAGGAGGAGGTTGTGGAGCATCAACATCTTGTGCTTGTACCACCATTTGCTCATGGGAGATATGAGTATCTTCATTTTCTACTCTCCTATCTTTTTCACCATCTTGTGGCACACTTGATGAAGAAGGTTGATCAATGACTTGTACATCATCTTCATCATCTTTTGGCTTGATGTCTCCCACCAGAATATTCTTCATAGCCTCCCTCAATGGTTCATCACCTACATCATCAAGATTCTCATGTGCTCCTTGGGAGCCGTTAGATTCATCAAACTCCACATCATATGTTTCTTCAACCAAGCCGGTGGCATGATTAAATACTCTATATGCTTTGGACTTTGATGAGTAACCAACAAGAAAACCAATATCACAACGTCTTTGGAACTTCCCTTGGTGTTGCCGCTTCTTATAGATGTAGCATTTGCAACCAAACACCCTAAAGAAGGAGACGTCCGGCTTCTTCCCATTGAGCAACTCATAAGGAGTCTTGCCAAGGAACTTTTGAAGGAATAGGCGGTTTGATACATAACATGCGGTGTTGATTGCTTCTGCCCATAGAGCTTCGGGGGTGTTGTACTCATCTAGCATTGTCCTTGCAAGAGTGATCAAAGTCCGGTTCTTCCTCTCAACTACACCATTTTGTTGAGGAGTATAAGTTGTGGAGACTTCATGCTTGATCCCAACTTCATCACAATAAGCTTCAATGTTTGTGTTGTCAAATTCTTTTCCGTTGTCACTTCTTATCTTCTTGAGCTTCACTTCAAATTCATTTTGAGCTCTCTTGGCAAACTTCTTGAAGCAAGATGCAACTTCGGATTTGTCATGAAGGAAGAATACCCATGTATACCTTGAATAGTCATCAACAATCACAAGACAATAGAGATTCCCTCCCAAACTCTTGTATGTTGTTGGTCCAAATAAATCCATGTGTAGGAGTTCTAGCACTCTTGTGGTTGACATGAAAGCTTTGGTTGGATAAGTATTTGCAACTTGCTTGCCGGCTTGACATGCACTACAAAGCTTGTCCTTCTCAAACTTCACATCCTTCAACCCTCTCACCAAATCATTTTTCATAAGCTTCTTGAGTGAGCTCATCCCAACATGAGCAAGTCTTCTATGCCATAGCCACCCAAGTGTTGTTTTAGTGAATAGGCAAGTCTTCAAATTTGCATCTTCGGAGGTGAAATCCACTAGATATAAGTTGTTGTATCTAAATCCATTGAATATCACTTGATTGTCATCTACCTTGGATACAACAACCTCCTTCTCGGTGAACAAGCATTGGAAGCCAAGATCACACAATTGTCCAACGGATAGCAAGTTGAAGCTCAATGAAGCAACATAGAGCACATTGGAGATGGAATGATCATTTGATATTGCCACTTTGCCCAATCCTTTAACCTTGCCCTTTGAGTTATCTCTAAATGTTATTTTCTCTTGTCCATCTACCTCTTCATCTAGTGAGGTGAACATACGAGGATCACCGGTCATATGTTGAGTGCAACCACTATCAATAACCCAATGACTTCCACCGGTCTTGTAGTTCACCTACACACAAGAGATTCAAGCTTTAGGAATCCAAACTTGTTGAGGGCCCTTCACCTTCTCAACAAGTGACTTAGCCACCCAAATCTTCTTAGGCCTATTCTTGTTAGGGGGACCTAAGAACATGACTTTCATCTTTCCACTAGAGTCCTTTCTAAGCATGTGGTGAGCATTGAAGGCAAAGGGTCTAGCATGCTTAGGCAAGGGTTGTGGCGGTGGAGTTTGACCCTCATGAGCAAAGTGGCCTTCTTATCCACACTCAAAACATCTCTTTAGCTTTGGCTTTGGCTTTGATTGTTGTTGTTGAACTTGAGTCTTCTTCTTGTCTATACTTGCCACATATCCAATGCCACTTCTATCCATCTTCATGACAGTGTTCATGAGTAGCTCACTTTGGAGATGCTTGCCTCTAGCAAACTTGCTCAATCCAATCTTGAGATGCTCTTTCTCCAACTTGAGCTTCTTATTTTCTTCCTTTAGAGCATCATCTTTCTTCTCTTCCTTGGGCTTCTTGTTTTCTTCTTTGAGCTTCTCATTCTCAAGAATCAACTCTTTATCATGATCAAGAGTTTCTAGCACAATGGTGTTGTGGCTTTTCATTTCTTCAAGATCTTTCATGAGCTTCTCATTTGTGTTCTTGAGCTTGACATATTTATCATAGTCATTGCACTCAACCACTTGCTTGCCTTTGCCACTAGATCCTTGCTCAATGCTCTCATCAATCAAATCATCACATGATGTAGCTATATCAATCTTAACAACATGGTTAGTAGCATCATGTGGCTCATTTGGTAGGAATTCTTGAGCAATAACAAGAGTATCATGATTGATCTTAAGAGTTGTATACTCATCTTTTAGCTTGTTGTGACTAGTGATAAGCTCATTGTGCACCCACTCAAGTTTATCATGTTTATCTTTAAGCTCTTTCTTAGAAGATTTGAGCTCCTTGAGTTTGGATGATATAGCATCATTAGTTTCTCTAAGCTCATCATTAGCCTTTTCCAATGTATCGCACTTAGCTAAGAGTGAATCATTTTTAGCATCAAACTTTTCATTTGTAGCTCTACTCTTTCTAATGATCTTAGTGTATTTTCTTAGTATTTTGACAAGATCATCATATGTAGGTGAATCATCATCATCGCTATCGCTATCATCATCACTAGCTTGCTCATCATCACTACTATCATCATTCTTAGTTACCTTGCGTTCACCCTTGGCCATAAGGCATAGGTGTGTAGAGGATGATGGCGGTGAAGATGCAAGATCAATAGCAATGGCGGCCACCTTCTCATTGTCACTATTATCATCGGATGATCCACTTGATGAATCAATGTCCGTGAGCCAATCACCGACAATGTACGCCTTTCCACTCTTCTTCTTCTTGTAGAAGTCCCTCTTTTTGCCATCTCTCTTCTTGTATGGCTTGTTCTTTTTCTTCTCATCTTCATCTTCATTACTTGAGTCATCTTTCTTGCCCTTGTTCTTGTTCTTGAACTTGTCTTTCTTGGGCTTTGTGCATTGATGAGCTAGATGGCCAAGTTCACCACAATTGTAGCAATCCATCTCGAAGATTGGCTTTCTTCTTGAGCTAGTGAAGAACTTCTTCTTCTTGTCGTCAAACTTGATGCCACTCTTGTTTAGCTTCTTTAGCATCTTGGTGGTCTTCTTCACCATGAGAGCAAGACTTTCTTCATCATCTTCTTCATCACTTGAGCTCTCATACTCAAGTCTTGCTTTGCCCTTATCTTGGCTAGCTTTGAATGCTAAGTCCTTCTCTTTCTTCTTTGTAGAGGATGAGCCATCTTGTGGCGTGATATGCATGTACATCTCATGAGCATTGATCTTTCCCAAGATTTGTGTCGGTGTAGCGGCGGAAAGATCACCTTGATGTAGCACGGTCATAATGTGCCCATATTTGTCAAAGGGGAGGACACTCAAGATCTTTCTCACAACGTCGGATGGTGACATTTGAGTAAGTCCAAGCCCATTGACTTCCTCTACAAGAATATTTAAACGAGAATACATCTCATTAGCACTTTCTTTGGGAAGCATTTCAAATGAATTTAGCTTTTTAATCACAAGATGATAGCGTTCCTCACGCTCACTCTTGGTTTCCTCATGGAGCGCACAAACGTCCGACCATAGTGCATGGGCGTCTTTGTGGTTCCTTACACGGTTGAACACATCTTTGCAAAGGCCTCTAAAAATGGTGTTGCGAGCCTTTGCATTCCATTTTTCATAATTAACCTCATCGCCTTGTAGGTTAGTAGCATCCCGAGGTTTTGGGAAGCCTTGTGAGGCGGCTCTAAGAATACCAACGTCTAGAGCTTCTAAGTATGCCTCCATGCGGATTTTCCAATATGGAAAGTCATCTTCCTCAAAGATAGGAGGAGGTCCATCCCCATGAGACATCTTGCTCTAAGCGGTTAAGCTTAAAAACATGAGCACGAGGCTCCGATACCAATTGAAAGGATCAAGATGCCCAAGAGGGGGGGGGTGAATTGGGCTAATTCTAAATTTTCTTACAATAATCAAATCCTACGGTTAGCCCAATTAACTCCTTGTGCCTAGAAAAATGTTTCTATTAATCTAATGCACAACGAACTTGCAACCTATGTTCCAAACTTACTCTAGCATGGCAATTCTACAAATATAAGAACAAGTATTGAATTGCTCAAAGTAAATGCTCAAAGTAAATAGAGAGAGAGGAACGCGGCGATGTTTTGCCGAGGTATCGGAGAGTCGCCACTCCCCACTAGTCCTCGTTGGAGCACCTGCGTAAGGGTGTAGCTCCCCCTTGATCCACGCAAGGATCAAGTGCTCTCTACGGGTTGATTCTTCGACACTCCGTCACGGCGAATCACCCAAAGCCGCTCACAACTTGAGTTGGGTCACCCACAAGCTCTGCCGGGTGATCACCAAGCTCCCAATCACCACCAAGCCGTCTAGGTGATGGCGATCACCAAGAGTAACAAGCACAAACTCTTACTTGACCACGCAAAGCCTAATGAGAAGATGGATGCACACTTGGCTACTCTTGATTCACTAATGAGGCTACTCTCTTGGATTCTCAAATCTCAATCACCTCACTAGGACCTTGCTCTTCTTGGCACTCACAAACATGTTTCTCAGCTGTTGGAATGAGCAAAAGTCACTCCACACACGAGTGGAGCTTCTATTTATAATGCAGCCTGAAAAACGAACCGTTATGAGCTTCTACGGGGTGATCGGACGCTTCGGTCGTGTTGACTGGACGCTCCGGTCAGTTCAACCCGCATTCCAGTGAAAAAGTGTTGACCGAACGCTGGTAGGGTCCGGTCACCACTGACCGGACGCGTCCGGTCGCTTTAAACCCTTACTGGGACCTTACTATACTCGATCGGACGCTGACCCCCCAAGGTTCGGTCAGTACTGACCGGACGCGTCCGATCGCAGATTCACTTCTCTGGAACCTTACTAGAGTCGACCGGACGCTGCCTCTCAGCGTCCGATCACTTGACCTCTCCAGCGTCTAGTCGCACCGAACGCAGTCTGTTGATCAAATGAACTAACCGGACCCTGCGGCCAGCATTCGGTCACACCGGAGCCAGTGTTCGGTCAGCATTTGACCCTCCATTCACTTCCAACTCTCGATCATATGTAAATGAAGTTTGCTCCAAAGGATCTTAGGTATTCGTAGGAGCTACCTAGAGCTAGTTTTAACAAGTGTGCACCACACCTAACTCACTAGACTCACCTAGGTCAAGCTACCCATCCATACCCCCCTTAATAGTACGGCCAAAGGAAAAACAAAGTCCTAAACTACTCTAAGTGTCTCTCGAACTCCAATCGACACTTAGAACTAGTCATCCTTAACCTTGTCGTCCATCCTTTGAAAACCGAAACGATTTCCATCGTAGGGGCATGACAACTTTGATTGCCCAATCGATCTCCATTACCATAACCTAACTTAATTGCCTCTGCAAAACACACATTAGTCATAGTAATCTTGTATTGTCATTAACCACCGAAACCCAACTAGGGGCCTAGATGCTTTCACTCTCTATCCCATTGTTCATCGCGTCTCCCAACGAGATTCGACAGCATTCTAGGCTACCTTGCTAGTCGTAGGACACTCTCCACATGCTCCTCCCTGATGGGTCTTCCCGGGAGAAGTTTGGGAGTCTATCAAGCGAAGAACGGGCTCAACATCGGCTTAACCCGCCAGTTTCTAGATCGGTTTCGTCTGTTCACTGTGTTCTTGCTGCGTTCAAGGTCGTTTGTCGACCGCGGGTGTGCTAACCCTTGTTGGTGTGTGATCCGGAGCACCTTCTGACGTCAACAAGTTTGTTCCACTTTATTATTAAGGTCCCTTGAATATAACAACCTATAAACAGTGAATCCATTCTATGCAGCTATCACAAACATAATTTAATTTGATTATCCATTCTTCACAGTTGAATATATGGGAAAAATATAAAAGAGACATGTGAAAGTCATCTTTAAACCTTATCACTTCATGAATAATCCTCCTACAAAAAAAATCATACAACAAAGTGTGCAAAGTATCTAGTATTCAATAGACACTACATGTCTTTTTTGTAGTAGGAGGCGAAGAAACAGCTCACACTGCGGCACTGCCAGTCAGATGTTTGAAGCTAAAACAAATAGTCCAGTTGTTGAGTTGGTTTTTAAGAAGCTGCTTATAAAAAAATAAACTAAAAGCTGAAAAGCACGCTAGAGAACCAAAAATTTGGAAAGTCAATTTTGAATCAAAAGCCTAAAACTACGGCTCAAACAAACAAAGCTTTAGACTCATTAAAGAATTCGACACATGGAGGCCCACAATGCCCACCGCCAACATGTGCAGATGCACCACACCATCGGCCATGTGGTGAACCAAGATTGGCCGCCAGATCATGAGGCCTCTCCCGAGGAGCTATAACTTTCATGCTATGATCTTACCCATGGAAGGATTCATGTGTGTTTTGATAGAAAGAGTGCCATGTGTTATGAAATCGAAGTCAAAATACATGTATCAAAAAGGAGACTTTGAGAGTGGTCAAATTAATGAGGAAGAGAAGAAAATTCTAAGAGTTCACACTATAAAACCTAAGTTCATACAACATCCTTTTCCTATAAATAGGAGGTCACTTTGACCTTTGTAACTAGCAAGCGAAAGGGTCTCTAGCCTAGTGGTTACAAGAGTCTCAGTAGCACCTTAGGTTCTGGGTTTGACTCCCCGTGGGAGCGAATATTTCAGGATTTAACGACGTTGTGCTTTCAGTGGTAGGCGATGTTTCCATCGACAGCGAGGCGCTTGTGGTGGCTTCGTCAATCTTGAGGATTTGCAGGCCTAGTCTTCGAAGATGCTCATAGGGGTAGGGTTTGTGTGCGTGTGTTCATAGGGGTGAGTGTGCGTGCGTTGTGAGTGTCAGAGTTGTACCGTGTAATCACAAAAAAAGAAAGCAATATAGAAATAGCTCTCACTTCATGGGTAAGAAGGTGAGAAATCAGTTCTCCTACACACAAATGCGATGAACAAACACATCACAAGTTCATCACCTATGTATGTGCGTGTAAGCACCATGGTAGTTGAGCATGGCCTGAAGCCATAGCTCACAGGTTGCCTGAAGCAACTGAAAGAATCTAAGCCCCTATTGGGTTTCGGTGATTAATGACAACATAAGATTATTATGACTAATGTGTGTTTTGCATAAACAAATTGAGTTAGGTCACGATAATGGTGATTGTTTGTGCAATCAATGGTATTCATGCCCCTATTGATGGAAATCATTTTGGTGTTCAAAGGATGGACAACAAGGCTAAGGATGGCTAGTTCTAAGTGTCGTTTGGCGTTGGAGGGACACTTAGATTAGTTTAGGGTTTTGTTTTTCCTTTGGCCATACTATTAAGGGGGGTATGAACTAGTAGCTTGACCTAAATGAGTCTAATGTGTTAGGTGTGGTGCACACTTGTCAAACTTAGCACTAGGTAGCTCAGAGTTAGCCCAAAGATCATTTGAAGTCAACCCCATTCACAAAGTGCCTTGAATTTGGAGTGTTTCGAGGTGTGACAGAGGGACCGGACGCTGGTCCCCATGGGCCCGGACGTGTCCGGTCAGTGTAAGACAGCGCAGAGATGACTGTGCCTAGGATTTGGTCCTCTGAGAGGACTGGACGCTGGAGGCTAGTGTGTCCGATTAAAGACAGAGAGGTTCCAGAGAGGGAAATTCTTGACCGGACGCGTCCGGTTAGTGTGGACCAGACCCTGGTAGAGTCCGGTCACACTAGCCATTGCCTATTAGTGTAGGCATCATGTAGCCGTTGGCTACTGACCGAACGCATCCGGTCACCTCGATAGGCGCGTCCGGTCACCACTGAAAATGCTGAGTTGGACCTCAACGGGTATGTTTGAAAGTGGGGGCTATATATACATCCCCTACTCGTCCAACATACCTCTCTTGCTCGTTTGTTCAGCTGAGGGAACCATTTGGAGTTCAAGTGAGAGCAAGTGCCTAGTGAGGTGATTGAGATTTGATAATCCAACATTAAGGACCTCATTAGTTTCTAGGGAGTAGCAAGTGTGCATCCACCTTCCTCATTAGCCTTGTTTTGGTCAAGTGAGACTTTGTGCTTGTTACTCTTGGTGATCGGCATCACCTAGATGGCTTGGTGGTGATTGAGAGCTTGGTGATCATCTGGCGGAGCTTGTGGATGACACAACTCATCTTGTGAGCAGTTGTGGGTGATTCATCGTGCCAGAGTGGTGAAGAATCAGCCCATAGAGAGCACTTGATCCTTGCGCGGATCAAGGTGGAGCGATACCCTTGCGTGGGTGCTCCAATGAGGACTAGTGGGGAGTGCCGACTCTTTGATACCTTGACAAAACATCGTCGTGTTCATTCCCTCTCTTTATTTTGAGCATTTACTTTGATCAATTCAATTCTTGTCTTTACATTCCTAGAATTACCATGCTAGAGTATGATTGGAACCTAGGTTGCTAAACTCTTTGTGTGATACAACAATAGGATACACAGTTAGGCATTAGGGGTGAAGTGGGCTAAGTATATGACTTAATTATTGCAAGAATTTTCAGAAAAGCCCAATTCACCCCCCCTCTTGGGCATCTTGATCCTTTTAGCAACCAAACATTGGCCCTGAAGCGCCGAATAACAAGTTCGTCGGTGTTTCAACAACGCCCCGCAACATGAAGGCGGCGCTGACGCAGTTGCCGTCCAAATGTTGGAGACAAACCGAAGCACCTTGCCAGCCCCGAAGTGTTGTGCAGCCACGAACATAAGGGCAACACCTGCGGACGTGCAGATCTGGGCCAATCCCAAGCCAAGGCCGTCGGCCGCCACTACCACAGGCGAGTGCGCCACCCACAACCACCGTAGGGAGGGGCTGGCGCTGGCCCGGCCACCATGACCGTTGCTAGGCCCCACCGGCGCTCGGGAGCGAGCACCCGGGCACCGTTGCACGGCTCGGGCCCGGCCACCCCAAGTCGTTGCCGCGCCTCAGGGCACGAACCCGGTCGCCCCAAGCCACCACGAGTGTCGCTGCCGCGTCGGACGTGCAGGTGCGCAAGCCGATCGCCATCGTAGACACCCGGCCGCTTGGCAGCGCGCGTGCATGAGCGGGCAAGTGTCACACACCAAAATTCCTATTTTAGGTTGTGAATAGGTTAAACAAAAATAAATAATGATTTTATAGTTTTTCTAGAATTTCTAAGATTTAAAAAGGCTTTCAGCAGTTTAAAAAGTGCAAAATGTAATTTTTAAAAAAAATTTATAATTTAAAAAGGTCATCACTGCCGGTTTTAGCCAAGAACCGACAGTGATACTATCACTGTCAGTTCGTGGCTTGAACCAACAATGATATGCTGTAAGAAAACTTCATAAGTTTCTCATACGATGTCTGATGAAGACGAACTTTATATCAAAGTTGTAGTACTCGACGAGATCTACAACTTTATAGTTCAAACTTTTTTAATTTAAGATCGTTTGGATGTCCAAATATTTTTATTTGAAATAATCTATCTAACAAACAATTACGTTTGATTTCTAAAATTTAAAATTTAAATTTTTCCAACGGCCTCATATGGAGAAACGCCCAAAACAAAAGTTGTAGATCTCGAAAAGTTATGCAATTTTTTAGTTGAAAACCTTTTCATTTGAGATCATTTACTACTTGAAAATTATATTTAAAATTAAAATTTGAAATTGTTGAAGAACTTTGATTTCTCTTTTTAATCTCTGGCTAAAACTTGTAACTAGTCTTTCTCCCTCATACTAACATCAAATTTGATGATTTTTTTTCTAAAAATTTCTAAAATCATAATCTATCAATTTATTGTGTTTTTACCGCTATTATTTTATCTATCTTTTTTTTATCTATTTGAAATTTGAATTTCAAAAAATGGCAAATTCAAACGTCATTTTGGAATACTAAATGATTTCAACTGAAAAAATCATGAACATAGAAGTTGTAGAACTTATCAAGATCTACAACTTTTATTTTAGTCATTTCTTCATCCGATAAAGTGGTAAAAACATTGTTCACAAAATTTACATATCTCTCTTATAGTTTCATAATCAATAAGAGGGATATTTAACATTTGTGAACAATGTTACTACCTCTATTTTGGATGAATAAATGATCAAATGACCAAAATAGAAGTTGTAGATCTCGAAAAGTTATGAAACTCTGTAGTTGACAACTTTTTGATTTGAAATCATATTGTGAAGGAAAATTACGTTTGAATTTCTAAAATTCGAAATTTAAATTTTGTAAATGACCTCGGATGGAGAAACTACCAAAATGAAAGTTGTAGATCCTAAAAAGTTATGAAACTTTGTAGTTGACAACTTTTTGATTGGAAACCATCTTCTCAAGGAAAACTACGTTTGAATATCAAAAAATTTGAAATTTGAATTTTTTAAACGACCTCGGATGGACAAATAGCAAAAACAAAATTTATAGATCTCAAAAAGTTATGAAACTTTATAGTTGATAACTTTTTGATTTGAAATCATCTTGTCATGGAAAACTACATTTGAATTTCTTAAATTTAAAATTTAAATTTTGTAAACGACCTCGGATGGAGAGACTACCAAAATCAAAGTTGTAGATCTCGAAAAGTTATAAAACTTTGTAGTTGACAACTTTTTTATTTGAATTCATTTAGGGTCATAAATACTCATTTCAAAATTAGATGAACATAAAATGGCTAGGACGAAAATCTTATTTGGACACAAATAGCTTGCAGGTGGAGTGGTTAGGGGCCGAAGATACGAAGCAAGACAACAGGGGTTCGAGCGCCGGTAGCCGTGAAGCATGCGTTTTTCGGGTAAAAAATCGTTTGACTTGTGACTTGCGACACGCGATCGTGTGGCTGTCCAGTGATGCCTCTTCCGGTATTAAAATTTTTTTCCTATTTTTTCAATGAATTTTTTTTGCTTTCCTAGAAACCACATCACTGCCGGTTCACATCACTGTCGGTTCATAAGAATCGATAGTGATGTCAATCTCACATTATTACCAGTATATCACTGCCGGTTTAAAATCCGATAGTGAAGGGGTTTTTCTGACGCAGTGGTAGGAGACTTCGTGGAAATCGAATCCCACTATTTGCGCCACCATGAGCTACGACATTCAAATTCAGAGTGTTCGGCTGCTGGTATAAGCCGACGCTGCTGGCTGTTGGCACAGCGCTTTTGTGAGAGCCCGAAACAGCGGCAGCAGAAAAGCACTGTTCAAAACCGGCAGTCGAATTTTACAGCACAGGGGTAGTGTACGCACAGTAACTTGCGCCTGGGCGGTCTGGCAGAGGCTATCACGTGCGTCCACAGTCTCCGTTCTGTCTCCGTCTCCACCGATGAAAGTGTCCCACGGGCAAGCACTGATCTCTTGCGCCGTTGCCCAGGTGTGCTCCCTGCTGCTGGATCTCGGTGGTTGACAATTATTTCGACGACAATGCGGGGACACCTTACTTGACTTGACTAACTCATCTGTCTGAGAGTGAGGCACGGCCAACCCGCATTGCTTGCATTTCACCACCACACCACCCCACACAAGGTAGCTAGCATTTCACTGAGAGCTGTTAGTTCCTAGGATCATCTAAGTGTAGATTAGCGGGTTGATTCAACTCTGTTTGGTTCAAATCGACCAAGAACATGACTCGGTGGAGGGAGGGAGAGAGAGAGAGGTGTAGATGTAGCTGACCGTCAGGCTTGGAGGAGGAAGAGCCGTCCATGGTGGTGTCAGTGATGGAGGGTGTTGGCAAAGGAGAGGCAGTGACGTCCGGCGGTGGTGTTGACGTCGGGCGTGGTGCAGAGGTGGCGGTGGACTTCCCGTCGGCTACGGCATACCCTCTTGATCGGATTACGGATGTAGGTGGGTTTGTGGTGGCTACGGTGAACCTCGTACCGAGTGCCCCAGCCCCACCTCCTCTTTATAGCGCTGTGCGACTAGGGCCCACCAACCACGGTATGGCCAGTGTTTTCCTAAACGCTAAACGGTAAACAGTCGGTCACCTACCGTTTAGCCATTATTCGGGCAAAATGTCCCATTAAACGAGCTAAACGGCCAATTAAACGGGGTAAACGGGTGATTAAACGGAAACGGCGTACCACCGTGTAGCGTTTACACGGTGTTTAAACGGGCTAAACGACCGTTTAGGCGAACAGTGGGTATGGCTGGGCGCCCCCGATCAGGGTGCGAGATCAGGCCCCGACTCGGTCGTTGGACCGAGTCGGGTGGAGATCAAACTAACATTGCCCCCCTTGATCTGAACTTATAACTTAAACTTAGGTACTTATTTCTCTTTCTCGTTTCATCTCAGATTAGTGCATAGAGCGTGCCTTGTCATAACAGTTAGTACCATTAGACTAACTACTACAATACTCCTCTTTGTTTTGAAACAGATTTTCAACTAGGCTCTTATTGTCTAGGGATCATAGGTTTTTCCGTAAACCCATGCCGGCTAAGTGTTCTCTGAACACATTGGACGGTAAGCCTTTTGTAAGCGGATCCGCAATCATCTTCTTTGTGATTACATTCTCAAGACTAATGGAATGATCCCGGACCTTATTTTTCACAACATAAAACTTTATGTTAATGTGTTTGGTAGCACCACCTGACTTGTTGTAAGCATAACATACTGCTGGCTCATTGTCGTAGTATAACTTGAGTAGTCTATAGATGTTGTCAACCAGTTTTAACCCGGGTATAAACTTCTTTAACCAGGTCACCTGCCCCGTGGCCTCATAACATGCTACAAACTCGGTATACATCGTAGACGATGCAGTGACGGTTTTCTTTGAGCTTTTCCATGATATATCTCCTCCTGCGAGAGTGAATACATAGCCTGATGTGGATTTTCTATCATCTACATCTCCCGCAAAATCTGAATCTGAATATCTCTCTATATGTAGGGAATTAGATCTTCTGTACTTTAGCATGAGGCCTTTTGTGCCTTGCTCATAACGCAAAGCTTTCTTTACCATTCTCCAGTGTTCTATTCCTATATTACTTTGATATCTGCCAAGTATCCTGGTAACAAAAGCTAAGTCAGGGCGTGTACATACTTGAGCATACTGTAAGCTTCCGACAGCTGAAGCATATGGAACCGATTTCATTCGATCGATCTCATATTGGTTTCTGGGACATTGGAATTCCCCAAAACTATCACCCTTGACTATTGGAGCACGTGAAGGCTTACACACATGCATACTGTATTTCTTTAGAACTTTTTCTAGGTATGCCTTTTGCGATAATGCTAAAACCCCTTTTCTTCTATCTCGGTGAATCTCTATTCCTAGAACGAACGAAGCTTCACCGAAATCTTTCATATCAAAATTTGAGGACAGGAACTTCTTCGTCTCCTGTAGTAGATTAACATCACTACTAGCAAGTAGGATGTCATCTACATACAAGATTAGGAAAATGAATTTCCCATTCTTGAACTTTGCGTAAATGCAATTGTCGTCCACATTCTCTTTAAACCCAAACTTCCTTATTGTTCCATCAAACTTTAAATACCACTGTCTAGAGGCTTGCTTTAATCCATAAATAGATTTCTTTAGGCGGCATCCGAAACGTTCTTTTCCTTCCATGACAAAACCTTTCGGTTGTGCCATATAAACATTTTCCTCCAGATCCCCCTTAAGGAAAGCCGTCTTTACTTCCATCTGATGTAATTCTAAATCGTAGTGTGCCACTAATGCCATTATGATTCTAAAAGAATCCTTACATAAGACTGGAGAAAATATCTCATTATAGTCTATTCCTTCTCTTTGTGTGAAGCCTTTCGCCACAAGTCGCACTTTAAATCTTTCTATATTCCCTTTAGAGTCACATTTAGTTTTGTAGACCCACTTACAGCCTACTGTCTTGGTTCCTTTAGGAATTTCTTCTAGATCCTAGACTTTATTGCTACTCATGGATCTCATTTCATCTTCCATGGCTTCAAGCCACTTTGATGAGTGGGCACTTTTCATGGCTTCTTCAAATGAGGTGGGATCACCCTCCATTTGAAATTCTTCACAGTCATAGACTTCATAGTCATCAGGAATAGCTGATCTTCTGGCTCTTTGAGGCCTTTTGGGGGCCTCATTGGCTAGCACTTGTTCCAAATGGGGTTGTTGCGGCTCTTCCTCATGTGCAACAATGGGTTCTATAGGATCCTGAAGGATAGGTTCCTCATCTTCATTTGTTGTTGCAATGGGAGAACTAACAACAGGTGTTGTCACTACAGTGTCCTGCACTGTTGGTGCAGCGGCAGCAGGTAGCGAGAAAAATGGCTCCTAAATCATTGGAGTGGGTACATATACCCGCTTCTCCTCAAGGCTAATTTCTCGGGGTACCATGCTACCCCTAACCATCTCATCTTCCAAGAACACAGCGTGTCTTGTTTCTACAAACTTCGTATGTCTGCCAGGACAATAGAAGCGATAACCTTTTGACTTTATCTGGATAGCCAATGAAATGACAACTGACTATCTTGGAATTTAGCTTCCCAATATTTGGGTTAAATACTTTAGCCTCAGCTGGATAACCCCACGCACATAAATGATTAAGTGAGGGTTCTCTTCCTGTCCACAATTCATATGGTGTTTTGGGCACCGACTTGCTTGGTACTCGATTAAGAATATGAAAGGCGGTTTTAACGCCTCCATCCACAAACTTATCGGTAAAGTGGAGTAACTTATCACACTTCTCACCATATTCATTAAGGTATGGTTACGTCTTTCAGCTACTCCGTTCTGCTGAGGCTAGCCCGGTGTTGGGTACTAGGCAACTATGCCATTTTCCTGCAAAAACCTTGCAAAAGGTCTAGGAACTTGGCTATATGGGGTATGTCGACCGTAGTACTCCCCCCCATGGTTAGATCTTACTATCTTAATCTTTAAATTGTGCTGATTTTCTACTTTAGCCTTAAAGATCTTAAATTTATCCAATGCTTCTGATCATTCCTTAAATGGATAAATATAGCCATAACAAGAAAAATCATCTGGGAATGTTATAACAGAATCATAACCATCCACACTTTTCACAGGAAATGGACCACATATATCTGTGTGAATTATCTACAAAATTCCTACGCTTCGTTTGGCGTCTTTCTTTATTTTCTTAACGTACTTTCCTTTAATGCAATCAATGCATTGTTCTAGATCTAAAAATTCTAATGGCGAAAGAATTGATTTCTTAATCAATCATTATATTCTCCCCCTCGAAATATGGCCTAAACGATAGTGCCACAATTTCAAAGATACGTCATCAATTCTCTTCCGCTTATTTCTTACTATGGGGGGGTATAACCCCAGGTACCCATAGCAAGGGACATGGGACGCACGATCAGGGATGGTCTAGCCCACAAGATTCAAGACTTGCGGTGCACGGCACTGCTCGGCGTACACTGCAAGGCATCTAGAAGATTTGATCAGATACTACAGATATTGTAATCTAATACTTGCCATGTAACCGACTAGGATACTTTCCTTATAACCCTACCCCTCCGGAGTATATAAGGAGGGCAGGGGTCCCCTAGTCGGCATGCCCCATCCCATATCTGATCACATGAAATATCATACGATAGCCAATACAAACCAACAGACCACAGAAGTAGGGTATTATATCGTGCAGACGGCTCGAACCTGTCTAACTCTTGTGTCTCTGTTGCCTTCTTGTTCTAGATTTCGCGCACCTCTACCGATCAATCTACCTTCATGGGATACCCCTCGGAGGACTGCCGATGATATTCTGTCGATAGTTGGCGTGCCAGCTAGAGGTGTGCGTGCTGTTTCCATGACGAACAAGATAGTACACTTTTCAAGCTCTTCGTCCTCTCCAAAGCCCGACCAAATCTTTATGGTCAGATCGATCTCCTAGGTCATCAATGCTAATGGAGACAGAGAGATCATCAAGCCGGTGCATATCGATTATGCGCTAACCACACCAACGCCCGTAACAGCAGATCGAATCTCGGGAACCACCTCCGAGGTCGTCTTCACTAATAACTCGCTGCCTGCTGCCGTGCTACTCGAGGAAGCAGGTCGGCAATGACGATCTGACCGCATCCATTGATCAGGTTAGCTAGAAGCTCGCCGACTGCCTCTCCCTCACGGAATCAGCTTTGACCACTCTGGTTCGGCGCTGACCACCTTCCTTTTTCGATTTATCGGAAGCCGATCGGGAAACTCCAGGGGATACGGCTACCATCCATTAGGATGCCCTAAGGGACAAATTCGCCGACCACCTAGGGACAACAATAACGCCGACAAGATAACACCATACACCGCCGACCAGGTGTTCTGTCTAAAGCTAAGTCATGCTTTATTATTTTTCTAAATATTTCATATGTCTCCCAATGTTTCTCTGAGTTGTTTTCTCCATAATTATTCTCCTAATGGCTTTTTTCTCTATGTATACCATCTTGAGATGGCACATGCTTTCGACTCAGCAAATCTCTAAACAGTCATGTTGATGCTCGGATGTTCCTAGAGATGGCTCTGTCTCTAGCTTGTCCCTACACGTGCACGAGCGCCTGCCCTCTGCATTAGGGGTGGTCGACAGCGCCTCCTTAGCGACGCCCTGCTCTTCCTACACGCACACGGGCCCCACGATCCACGTTATGGTTAACAGGCTAGCTAGGGCTAGAGACTCAGCTACACACTAACTGGTCGCACGGTTTACATTAAATATAAATACATCTCCAAAAGAAAACTTAATGTTTACAATATATTTAAGATATTCTCCACTCGACTCGTCGACCAGCCATGTTCTCACTTGCGTTACTAGAAACAGCACTATTCTCGATCTCACTCCTATACGTGCACGAGCGCTAGCCCTCTGCATTATGGGTGGTCGACAGTGGTTCCTCGGCGATGCCTGCGCTCTTACGCGTAAATGGGTGCTAAGCGCTCTACGCTATGGAGTATGGGCTAGTCGGGGCTGGTGATGCGATACATAACCAACTGGCAGGAAGTTACTCATATTTAAAATATGATCACTTCAAACAAACATACTGTTTATCTACTCCACTCTATTTTCTTCATCATCGAGTTCATATATTTTATTTTTACATCATGTACTACCCGTTCTACATATTTGTATTGCAGGATCATCGTTCAGGTAGTCGGACCACCTGGTACTCAGACTTCTCCACTGATCAATTGGTCGGACCGCTAGGTTTATGGACTTCGTCGCCGACCAATTGTTCGGACTATTCGTCGGTCACTTCTACTCAATGCTCACTTGGTCGTCGACCGGTTGGCTAGACTATTCGCCGCTCATGCTTCATCGTCAGCTACATTGGGGGCTTACCTGCTAAGCTAGGGACTCCTCGGCATTCGAATTCTTCGTGCAAGAGTTGCCAGCTAAGGCTGGGAACTCCCTTGGTGGTTGGGTCTTGCTATATCTCATCGGTGTGCTATCAAGCTGCCCCATGCTGTTCGAATCAGGGTGCTGATCTTGGGCAGCATGTCTAGGGTCTTGATACGTGCATGTCAAATGATTTTGGCAAGCTTTCATTAAAAATTCTTTGACCCTGCTACAAGATATCTTCAAAATCTTCCAGCAGGCTCGGGGACTATGTGTGTACACGTCATCTCGTGATGACTGTATTTATTTCTACATTGGTTTCCAGCGACATTAGGGACTGGGCCAGCACTTCAAGACTACTACTTTGGATCCTAGCACCACGTGACTACTTCACCTACTGCCAGGCTCGGGGACCAAGTGGCTACACTTTACCTAGCAGTGAATGTAGTGCTTATTTCTTGATTTACCCTCCTTATTGACGGAGTCTAAGTTGCTACACTTCTCCTAAGAGGTAGAATTTTCAAATTTTATCTTGAGCCCCTTACATCCTTCTGGTAAGACTTACTTGGCTAAGTCCGAGATCTACGTACCAGTTAAACCGGTCGGCTCCTACTTTCACCGCTCAAGTCACTGGTTACACTGGTCAGATACGACTTTCACCGCTTAGGTCACTAGTTTAACTGGTCCGCTTTGGCTTTCACCACCTAGGTCACCAGTTTAACTGGTCAGCTTTGACTTTCATCATCTAGGTCACCAGTTTAATAGGTTGGCTTTGATTTTCACCACCTAGGTCACTAGTTAAACTGGTCGACTTCGACTTCCACTGCTCTGATTCACTAGTTAAACTGGTTGGCTTCATGTCAAACTGGTCGGACTTGTTCAAGACAGTGATGCTCAAAAGATACAAGGCACTTGGGGACTAGCTATGGGGGGTATAACCCTAGGTACCCACGGCAAGGGACATGGGCCACATGGTCAGGGATGGTCAAGCCCACAAGATTCAAGACTTGCAATGCACGGCACTGCTTGGCGTACACTGCAAGGTATCTAGAAGATTTGATTGGATACTATAGATATTATAATCTAATACTTGACATTAACTGACTAGAATACTTTCCTTGTAACCCTACCCCTCCAGAGTATATAAGGAGGGGCAGGGGTCCCCTAGTCGGCATGCCCCATCCCACATCCAATCACACACGTAATATCATACGATACCCAATACAAACCAACAGACCATAGGAGTAGGGTATTACGTTGTGCTAATGGCCCAAACCTTTCTAACTCTTGTGTCTCTATTGCCTTCTTGTTCTAGATTACGCACACCTCTACCGATCCATCTACCTTCGTGGGATACCCCTCGGAGGACTGCCGATGATATTCTGTCGACACTTACATTCATAGACGAGGAGGCATTCTCATTCACAGTGTTCACATCATTCACATTCTCACAAAGTGATAATAAATAAAGCTCGTCTTATCGGAAGGCAATACCAACACACTTGTGATTAAACATTATCTTACATTTGCCATTACCAAAATGGCAATTATATCCATCATCGTCTAAACGTGAAACACTTATCAAGTTTCTACGCAAAGAGGGTACATAAAGTACATCTGTAAGCTTAAGTACAAAGCCATCCTTTAGTTCTAATGGGAGTTCTCCTATGGCTTCAACTTTAGCTTTGACTCCATTTGCTACTTTAATGCATCTGTCTCCTCTTTGCAGGGTCCTCCTCATATGAAATCCCTGTAATGAATTTGCAACATGAATAGTTGCACCTGAATCAATAAACCAAGTGAATTTTGCATAACTTAAGTACAAGGACTCATCTATGAATGTAATAACACCCTCACCTTTTCTCATCAGGTGCTTCAGGAACTCTAGGCAATCCTTTTGGTAATGTCCCTTCTTCTTGCACCATTTGCAGGTGTCCTTGTCTACTTGAACTTTCTGATGGTGATCATTCTGTGGGGCCTTTCCTTGTGATTTGGAAGAGGAGCTACTATCCCACTGAGGTTTCCCTTGTGGTTTAGCATTTTGATTGTTGAAATTCTTCTTCTTGTTGTGCTTCACATGGTTGACAGTGTCACCTTGTGAGCTCTTAAGCCTCTCCTCTTCTTGCACACACATAGCAATGAGCTTCTCAATATCCCACTTTTCTGGTTGTAAGTTGTAATTTACAACAAAGGTCTCATACTCTTTTGGCAAAGAAGCAAAAATCAAATAAACTAGGAACTCATCCTTGAGCCCCATGTCCATTGGCTTGAGCTTGGATGCCATGTTGCTCATTCTTAGTATGTCCTCTCTTATCCCGCCACCAGTGCATTTCTTATTTACTAACCTCTTAATAAGAGTGCTTGCATAAGCCTTTGAAGAGCCAGTAAACTGACTCTCCACTTTCTTGAGATACTCTGTGGTAGTGGCACATTCTGGGGTTGCCCCTCTTATGGGATCCTCAATTGAGCTCTTGATCACTATCAAACACTTGCGGTTTGAGCTGACCCACTTCGCATGATCAAAATCATACTTCATACTTACTGCAGCATGCTCACGCTAACGAGTAGCGAAAGCTGCTTCAGCCTCGTTTTCTTCACTCACCGGGTCCTCGGGAACAATGGGACAGGGTGTGGTGAGTGCTAGGTCATTGTCAGATAGCGCAAGCGCCATCTCAAGCTTCTCTCACCATACGCCATAGTTGCTACCATTGAGAGGCGGAATGGACGAGATAAAAGTCATTGGGTTGTAGCCTAAAAATAGAATCAGAGAAATTAAAACATACAATGTTCTTCTACATTAACTCTACATCACCGTTGGGTAGAAATAGAATTAATGCATAAAACTCATAAATAAATTATAATATTGCTATTATCAACTTTGGTCAGAAAATAGCAATATCATAAATAAAATATTCTTCTACATTAATTCTATATCACCGTTGGGCAGAAATAGAATTAATGCATGAAAAAACTTATGAATAAAATTATAATATTGTTATCATCAATGTTGGTCAGAAAATAACAATACCATAATTAACTTAAACAAATATGACTACTCCTCCAATTAAAATTGTCTCATTGGTTCCAAAATTAATCAGAGGATAAACATAATTATTGCAGCGAAAACTTAAACATGGTCCAAGAATTTTACCCACAAACTAATTTCCAGGAAAAAAAATCTTAATTCACTGGAAAAAGGAAAAAGAAAAAAAGGCTCATTCAGTACTGTTAATTCGGCCCAATCAGAGATACGGCCTGGCCCAACTATGCGTGCTTTGCGCGCTCCTGCGCCCCAGGCTGCAACCTAGGCCTAGGCCGGGAAAGCGGCCTACCACTCACGCCCGCCTGTGCCTAATCTGGCCCGGTTGATTTGCGCCGTCCATCTGAGATCGACGGCCGCGCGCTGATCTCGGGCGAACAAAACCGCGACACGACGCCAGCTCCCGAACCCTAGCTCATTCTGTCCTCCTCCCCTTTCTCTCTCAGCGACAGCCACCGAGCGCCCACCGGAGCTGGCCCGCGGTGGAGGGATGGTGGCGCCATCGCTGGCCCCCTCGCAATCACATGCCTTCTATGTTACTTGTGCAAAATGACTAAAATGAAGTATTTGATGCAAAACACAAGTTTTGAATTCTTTTTGTGGCATGTTGATTAGACACTAGCTTGGGGTAGTTTACCTTGTATAGATTTGAAAGCACTTGTTAATTTCCAGCTTATACATGCTAAGTGCTAATTCTGTGGTGAATGCTTTTTCAAGATTAAAATTGGCTCAAAATGCTTTGCAATTCACTATTGTACCATATGACCAGTTGGAGCATTTGCCAGCCTTCAGATTTATTGTCTTACACACATGATGGTATCCCTTAGAGCATTCTTCCATTCTGATTGATATTCTCCTGAAGCTTCGCATTTTCTGCATCCCTGTGCATTTTTAGCATACTTTGAGGGGGAGTTGCGGTCTTTGGGCTTTAGCTTGATAAGTGCATATATCAACAAGGGGGAGAATGTTTCTCACACTCCAAGGGGGAGTAACCACCTAAAGGGGCATACATTTGAGAGATTGTATTTGTTCAGGGGGAGTTGCATTGCATTTGACACTACTAGAGAACAGACTTTAGAACGATGTTCCAATTTGACATTAGCCTCGGCATTTTTTGCCCCCGGGACTAAAGGACCCTTTAGTCCCGGTTGGTAATACCAACCGGGACTAAAGGTCCCTGCCCAACGGTCGTCCGCGGGGCAGGGATCTTTAGTCCCGGCTGGTATTACCAACCGGGACTAAAGCTTTTAGTCTCGGTTTGGGTGATGCCCCGGGAATAAAGATTAATCTTTAGTCCCGGTTTGGACCCCTAACCGGGACTAATCATCCCGGCCTATAATTCAGCTCATTTCTTCCTCCCCGAGCCCGAGCCATTCCATTCAAACTCACTGCCTCTGTTCTTCAGCTTGCTGTTGTTCTTGCTCTCTCCCCCTCCATTGGTGTTGCTCTTCGATTTTGGAGGTAACAAACTTAATCCTCTTATGTTTTATCAGTAGCTTATCTCATTTTGCGATGTAGATGCATGTGTAACTTTATATGTTGGACTTTATTATGATTTTATGTCATTTTTAGCTCAAAATCACATGATGATTTGCATATATGTTTGGATAAACAAAAGTTAAATTAGTTCATCAAAATCATGCCTCGCTCGTCCTCGCTGGAGCACGCGCCATCCTCGTCCCCGGTGGCTTACGTGATCTTAGAATTAAATTTTCCATGAAATGAAAAACTTAGAAAATAGTTAGAAAATTGTAGAAAATCCGTACTAGTTGAACTTGCGGACCGTGTTCATCTCGGCGAGCATGTTCTCTACCGAGCGGTAACGGACGTCAAGGAGGAGCTTTGATTCTACGAGGGAGAGCGGCAACGGTCGTGGAAGACCATGTTCCCTTTCTCGTAGAATCAGAGCTCTTCCTTGGCCAAGTACGGTGCCGTCCGGTGGAGAAATGCTCGCGAGATGATCACGTAAGCAAGATCAACTAGTACGGATGGTTATTTATTGAAACATGTTTTTGAGCTATAATTTGATGGATATTTGATAACTTCAGACCTACAAATGTCATCTACAAATATTACTATCATCGGCAACCTAAACGCCCACACGCTCGCCGATATCGAGCAGGTCACTTAGAATTATTTTTTAAATGAAATGAAATACTTAGAAATCATGCCTTTTATTTTTTAGAATTAAATTTTCCATGAAATGAAAAACCTAGAAAATAGTTAGAAAATTGTAGAAAATCCGTAATAGTTGAACTTGCGGACCGTGTTCAGGTCGGCGAGCATGTTCTCTGCCGAGTGGTAACGGACGTCAAGGAGGAGCTTTGATTCTACGAGGGAGAGCGGCAATGGTCGTGGAAGACCGTGTTCCCTTTCTCGTAGAATCGGAGCTCTTCCTTGGCCAAGTACGGTGCTGTCCAGTGGAGAAATGCTCGCCGAGTTGATCATGTAAGCAAGGTCAACTAGTACGGATGGTTATTTATTGAAACATGTGAAATCCGTACTAGTTTTATTTAAATATATCATTTTAGAAAATATGAAATTTACACTAGTTTGCAAAAATAAGTATAGAAAGTAGATGACAACTGGTACCGGATCCTCGGCCTCTCGTTCGGTTGCGAAACGACTGAGGCCAGAACTTCCTCTCATTATCTGCGGTAAGTGTAAGCAGAATATTGTGATGGAGTACCGAGTCAAGAGACAGGGACCCAACAAGGGTCATGTTTTCTACAAGTGCCCGGATCGCGATGTGAGTTTCTTACGCATTTTATAATTATGGCTAATTGACCTGCTTTTCTTGAATATTTTTGACTAAATATTTTTTGGCTTTAATTTCAGTGGGAGGGCAATGGATGCGATGGTTGGTACTGGGAGGAAGATTATGCTACATACGTGCAGAATTTGGGTGCGCTTGAGGTAGCGACTGCTGCTGATGAGTCAGTGAGCCAGCAGGAGAAGCTTATTGATATTCAACAGAAGAATGATTTGTCTGTTTTAGTTGTGTACGATCATGAAATAATTATGTTACTGAAGTGCATTGTAGTTTTAGTTTGTTTAGTGATAGTTGGGATTGCTTATGTTGTAGCCAGGCTTAGTTAATTAATCAACCGTGTGTGTGTCATTTATGTTGTGTAATAAAATACTTAATTATGTTCAAGGTTTTCATAATTTATCGTGTAATATAGATTATGTCACGCCATTGGATGTACAATGCCGATCGCCGCTCCCAAGACTTTATTGAGGGCTTGCACTATTTCTTAGGTGTGGCCGAGGCAAATAAGCGGGATGGTTTCATGTGCTGTCCATGTGCCCTATGTAAGAATTTAAAGGAATATTCAAGCTCAATGAGTCTTCATTCACATTTGCTTAAGTCAGGTTTCATGTCAAACTATATATGTTGGACTAAGCATGGAGAAAGCGGGGTAATGATGGAAGAAGGTGAAGGAGAAGATTTAGACATTGATGACATTATTGCTCAGTATGGTGCCTTTGATGATACTACAATGGGGAGAGATGAAGAAGAGGTAGCGGTAGAAGATGATCTCGATGATGCTCTTGGCGATGCCATTCGTGATGCACAACAAGAATTGGAAAGTGACAAAGAGAAAGTTAAGTTCGAGCGCATGCTTGAGGATCATAGGAAGTTGCTATACCCGACGGCCGAAGAGGGGCAAAAAAAGCTGGGTACAACACTGGAATTGCTACAGTGGAAGGCAAAGAATGGTATATCCGACAAGGCATTTGGGAATTTATTGAACCTCATAAAGAAGATGCTTCCGAAGCCAAATGAATTGCCCACCACTACGTACGAAGCAAAAAAGGTTGTCTACCCATTGGGATTAAAAATCCAGAAGATATATGCATGTCCTAATGACTGCATCCTCTACCATGGCAATGAATACGAGAATTTGGATGAATGCCCGGTATGTAAAGCATCGCAGTATAAGATCAGGTGCGATGATCCTGGTGACGTCGAGGGTGAACAACGTCCTAGAAAGAAAATCCCTACCAAGGTTATGTGGTATGCTCCTATAATACCACGCTTAAAACGTTTGTTCAGAAATAAAGACCATGCAAAGTTGTTGCGGTGGCATAAAGAAGACCGTAAAGTAGACAATATGCTGAGACACCCAGCTGATGGGTCCCAGTGGAGAGCGATAGACAGGGAATTTCCAGAGTTTGCAAATGAGGCTAGAAACTTAAGGTTCGCCTTAAGTACAGATGGTATGAATCCTTTTGGGGAGCAGAGCACTAGTCATAGCACTTGGCCAGTTACTCTATGTATCTACAACCTTCCTCCATGGTTATGCATGAAGCGGAAGTTCATTATGATGCCGATCCTCATCCAAGGTCCGAGGCAACCTGGCAACAACATTGATGTCTATCTGAAGTCATCAGTTGAAGAACTTCTAGTTTTATGGAACAAACCAGGTGTACGTGTCTGGGATGAGTACAAACAAGAGCACTTTGACCTACGAGCAATGTTGTTCGTAACAATCAATGATTGGCCTGCTTTAAGTAATCTTTCAGGTCAGACAAACAAAGGATATAATGCATGCACACATTGTTTTGATGACCTTGACAGTATATATTTGAAAAGATGTCGAAAGGTCGTGTACCTTGGCCATCGTCGATTCCTTCCTTTGAATCACCAAGTAAGAAAGACATGTCTACAAAATCAAAGAGAGGAAAAAACGAAGACATCAACTCAATGATCAATGAGCCAAAGCGCCACATAGTTCTTTCTGGGAAAATAAATATAGTGGGAATTGAAGACAAGTCAGACATGTCAGAAGATTACGAAAGAAATGTCCGAATTCCACCCTTCATAGTGAAGAAAGATCCAAGCATCATGTTAAATGATGAAGACACTCCAAGGTTACGACAAGATCATAACCAAGGGTCATACGTCAAGAAGAAATTCACTGTTGTGCCCGCATGATACAACGATGCATGTTTAATATATTATGTTTTAGAGACGAATATTATGTAATATGTTATGACTTCACAATTGTTTTTTCATCTGAGGTCATTTAGTGTCTCATTTGAGCAAGTTTGACCAAGTTTGTTAAACTCAAAAAGATCTACAATTGTTGTTTTGGTCAACTTTCCATTTGAGAAAGTTTGGACGGTTCAAATTTGTGATTTTTAAATTTCGACGCCTACAAACTAGTTTTCGGGACCCTAGATTGTCTCAAATTGAAAAGTTTTGAATACCAAGTTTGTTAAGCTCATCAATATCTACAATCCTTATATAGACCATTTTTTCATTTGAGAAAGCTTGAACAAAATGTAGTTCAAATTTCACAAGTGTGTGACATAGTTTTAGAAAGTCTATATGAGATTCAAGAAGTTGTGACTAGTGTTTGATAAAAATTTCTCAAATGGGAAAATGAGCTATGTAAAAATTGTAGATCTTGCTGAGATGATCAAACTTGGTATTCAGACTTTTTTCATCTGAGGTCATTTAGTGTCTCATTTGAGCAAGTTTGACCAAGTCAAATTTGGTCAAATGAAAAAACAACACTTTGACTCTAGTATTATAAACTCTAAATGACTTCAAATTGAAAAGTTTTGAATACCAAGTTTGTTAAACTCAAAAATATCTACAATTGTTATTTTGGTCAACTTTCCATTTGAGAAAGTTTGGACGGTTCAAATTTGTGATTTTTAAATTTCGACGCCTACAAACTAGTTTTCGGGACCCTAGATTGTCTCAAATTGAAAAGTTTTGAATACCAAGTTTGTTAAGCTCATCAATATCTACAATCCTTATATAGACCATTTTTTCATTTGAGAAAGCTTAAACAAAATGTAGTTCAAATTTCACAAGTGTGTGACATAGTTTTAGAAAGTCTATATGAGATTCAAGAAGTTGTGACTAGTGTTTGATAAACATTTCTCAAATGGGAAAATAAGCTATGTAACAATTGTAGATCTTGCTGAGATGATCAAACTTGGTATTCAGAGTTTTTTCATCTGAGGTCATTTAGTGTCTCATTTGAGCAAGTTTCACCAAGTCAAATTTGGTCAAATAAAAAAACAACACTTTGACTCTAGTATTATGAACTCTAAATGACTTCAAATTGAAAAGTTTTGAATACCAAGTTTGTTAAACTCAAAAAGATCTACAATTGTTGTTTTGGTCAACTTTCCATTTGAGAAAGTTTGGATGGTTCAAATTTGTGATTTTTAAATTTCGACGCCTACAAACTAGTTTTCGGAACCCTAGATTGTCTCAAATTGAAAAGTTTTGAATACCGAGTTTGTTAAGCTCATCAATATATACAATCCTTATATAGGCCATTTTTTCATTTGAAAAAGTTGTAAAACAAAAAATACTACATTTTCTTTATTTTTATAGGTTCAACAAAAATTTCCTGTCAATTTTGGTCAAAAACCGAGACAAAATTGAAACATTGACGTTACAATAATGTGATAATAAATTTCCTATCGAATAATATTAGTTTTATTAATTTTAAGTTACAAATATATTTTTGCATTAACAAAATACTTAGTATTAGTAACATTTATATTCTATATTCATAAAAGAAATTAAAAACTTTAGGTTACAAAATTTTCCTATTTACAATAAATAATTAGTTAATCAATAGTATTTTTTAAAATAAATATTGTAAAGTATTGAAGTTGCTATGGAATTAATTGATTAACCTAGTATTAAACAAAATCAAAATCCCAGGCCTTTCCAATTACGCTGGCGGGTTGCCAAAATTTTCAGGCCTTCAGTCCCGGCCCAGACCAAGAACCGGGACTAAAGGGTGGGCGGCAATTTTGGTGCCCGCCCAAAAATACCTTTAGTCCCGGCTGGTAACACCAGCCGGGACTAAAGGTTCAATCCTTTAGTCCCGGTTGGTCTTACCAGCCGGGACTAAATGTCCTTTAGTCCCGGCCTATATATATCGAACGTCTGTTCTGTTCATCTTCGATCTCGCCTCCGTCGCTCAGCCCTGCCCGGCCGCGCCATCCGCCGTCGTCGAGCTCGTCTCTGCCGCGCCGCCGTCGTCTACCCCTGCCCGGCCGCGCCATTCACCCGGCCCGCAACGCCGCATCCCGTCTCCGCCGCCGCACCCGACCACACCCTCCGTCACCGACGCTTCCCGCGCGCCCACCGTACGGCCTCCGTCGAGTACTCTACTTGATCTGCTGCATGCTCTCGATCGGCCATGTTTTTTAGATTTTTTTTTACAAAGTCTCGGCTGTATGTTAGATTAAAATGTATTAAATTTTAATTAGTAGTTTATTATTATTAGTTTTTTAGTTATTTTTTAGGTAGTTTTTGATATATTAGATTAAATGTATTAAAATTTAATTAGTATTTTATTTAGATAGTTTATTTAGATAGTTTTTTATTATAGTTTTTGATATATGTTAGATTAAAATGTATTATCTATTACTAGTTTATCTAATTTCATGCTAGATTTATTTAATTGGATTTAGTAATTATATATTCTATCTCTCTATATATATTATATCTAGAGAGAGATTCTATATGTATACATATGTACTTAATTATTTCTATATGTATATATACATGTACTTATTTTCATGTGTTGAGAGAGAGAGAAAATTGTATCTAGAGAGACATTCTATGTGTACTATCACATGCATATCTAGAGATATAGACATATGCACTTATTTCTATGTGTTGAGAGAGAGAGAAAATATATTGTATCATTATATGTGTATATATATACATGTACTTATTTCCATGTTTTTGGATCGAAAGTGTTTTTGATTCGATTCCAAAGCCTATACCTTATTATTGTTTATCCTTATGAAATATTATGTGTTATTATATTTAATTGGATTTAGTAATTCTATATGTGTTATCACATGTACTTATGTTATGTACTATAGTAATTCTATCTATGTGTTATCTTGAAGATACAAATGGCTGCTCCGGATGATAACTTGAGTGATGACATAATGGCGGATATTATCAACGTCGGCACCAATGTGGATGTAGATGACACGAGTCAGTACTTTGTTGATTATGAGGATATCCTGAATATGCCGGTGGTTGAAGATCAACAAATTATCGCGCAAGAAAATACTGGCAAGGTATATTCGATTATCTATCATCTCTTATAGATGCATGCGTACGTATATTTGTTGTTAATCGTTGTGTTTCTACTCATGTAGCCGGTCTCTGGATCTACATCAACCACCGACAAAAGTAGGAAAGTCCGAGGGCCAAAAAAGCCATTAGAGGGCCGTTTCATAATATCAGAATTCGACACCGACACCAGCAAACCATTGGGACCACATGCTCAGACATATGTCAATCAATGTGGGTTCATTGTAAGGGATAGGATCCCAGTTAGTGCTCGTGAATGGAAACAGAAGATATCCGCTCCTAATGTTAGTTTTGTATCTTATCGTGACAAGAACCTAGCTTGGAGAGATATCACTCAGCATTTCACATTACAAGCAGATGATGCTTTGAAGGAGCTAGTGAGGGATTGGACAATGAAGAAGATGGCAACATTGTTCCAGAGTTGGAAGAAGACATTGTATAAAAAGTTTATCTTGAAGAATGCTACGCCGAATTTCAACGCTAAGGCGTTTGTCAAGTTGGAGTCCCATTGGGATGCCTTCGTAGAATACAAGACATCTCAAGACAGTGAGGAACGTGTGATGAGGAATCAGCAGAATGCCCGACAGAAGCAATACCATCATCGTATGGGATCAGGTGGTTATAGGAGTGCTATTCCCAAGTGGCAGAACCTAGAAGCAGAGATTACTGCCAAGGGAATCATACCTGAAACAATAGAGAAGAACTGGCCTCAACGCGCAAAGAATTGGTTCTACGCTCATGGGGGAAGCCTAGACCCAGACACTGGCAAGCTAATTTTCGGCCAAAAAATTGAGAGAGCAACACAGAGACTAGCTCGTGCTAGGGAAGAAGCTGATAGTGGTGTTTTCAAGCCCAACAGAGAGAAGGATGAATTGACATATGCCCTAGAGAATCCCGAACACGGTGGTCGAACAAGAGGCTATGGGGCGGTTCTGTGGCTACACGTATTCCCAGTAGACAAGGATACCTATAGAAGCCGCCAGAGAAAGAAGGATGAGGAGGCAGAACGAATCTGTGCATTGGAGCAATTTATTGATGAGTCACGACAAGCATTGCTTGAATCATGTGAACGAGAAAAATCTCTTGAGGCAAGAATGCAGGAGGAGATCAAGAGGCAAGTGCAGCTAGCAATGAGTCAAATGCAATCGCAATCAACGCCGGGAGTCACCATTAGCCCCATTGGTCAGATGAAAAGCAGTTGTGCTTCTACGGAGCTGCCAGTTATTCAAGACGACGCTGGGTTGCGCTTCCCTGTTGATGACATTACCGAGCCTCTAACAACATGTGAGCTGCACATTCTAGATGGTAATAATGCATCAATCATGGTGGCTGTCGGGGTTGTATCTCCAATAGACCAAACGAAGACACCAAGAATCCATGGGTCAGTTATTCAACCTGGATATGCTAGCATCTCGGTCGATAGAGTGCTCAAAGGTTACAGCAATGTTCCTCTTGACATTGAAGGCGGTGATGGGGAGAAGACACTAGGAGAAGCAGAGAAGACATTTATTCAATGGCGCAAACGCTTCATCATCATTCCTGGGGCGCCACCGCTTCCCCTACCTCACCCTAGGTATGAATGAAAGTGAATGAAATATTATTTTCCATTAATTTTCTATTGGCTTCAAAAATAATTGACACACAACTTGTTTTTGTAGCAGGGTCTCCCCCCAGCCTAGCCTAATCATTCATTCCCCATCTCATCACAGCGTCGCGGGGGGCGAGACGACTTCATCGCCACGGCGATCGCCAACTCCTACACCGGCCCCATCGCCTCCACAACGATCTCCAACTCCTACACCGGCCCCACCGCCTCCACAACGATCTCCAACGCCTCCACGCCGATCTCCACCAACACCGGCCACATCTCCTCCACGACGGTCTCCAACACCGCCCCCACCCCCTCCACAGCGACGCACTACAAAGACGTCTAAGGTCCCGGCGGCAAAGAAGACCCCGAGAAAAAGAGTTATTTCTCAAGAAATACTTCCTGAAAAGACTGATGAGCAAATAGCAGCTGAAGAAGACAAAAAAGTGAAAGATTTTTTTATAGATACCAAAAACAAGAGTCAAGCGAAGCTTAAGGAGAAGCCGTACTTTTACCTACCACGAGAGGTGCTGAGGCAGAAGGTCGATGCTCACAAGAAAAAGATGATTGAACTTCGTAAGCCTTCGCCACTATCAGACTATGACCGCTCCCTCGTGAAGTCACATGATGCAGGTAAGAAAAGGAAAAGAGCATCAGGGAAGGATGTCCCATAGCTCGAACAACAGAAGCAACCAATGCAAAATCTTGTTGTTGCTAATGAATATGGTTCCAACATAGAAGTCTATCGACCAGACAACTATAGAGAAGTGTCGGTTCAAGCCCTTAATGCTTTTTTTAAAGATACTGGTTTAACCTTGGATCAATTGACGGGCAAAGCTCCAATCCAGAACCTGGAAGTTGATACCTGGAAGACTTATAAATATGGCAAAAGTCTGTACAACCTTGCGGCTCTGAATGAATTGGGTACGCAAATGTACTTGCTCAACAAGTGGTACATGCAGGCGTGTGGCAGGGGTGAGCAGTGGATCTTTGTCAGATTTAGAGACCATCATTACTTCCATGGCGATGACATCTTAAATATTAGTTTTGAAGAATTGCATCAACTATTCCACTTGGACGCTCTGGACAAATCAATCATTAGCTCCTTTTGTTTGTAAGTGATTCTTACTTTTATTTAATAAACTCACTTCCATGCGTACGTGTATATAATTATCCTCACATGTAACTTATATTTATATACAGATTCCAGATGTCAGAGCTCCAAAGAATACAAGACACCAGTGTTGGCTTCATTGATCCTTATATCGTATTCAAAACCGGTATTATTGTCAAGGAGCGGTGGGTATCTGAAGCACAGGAGAATATCATGATGTTCTTCGTGAAGCAGCACGACAAGACAACAATACTTTTCCCGTACAACTTTGAGCAAGTGTTAATAATAATGTAGTCTACACATTTTATGTAATATCAATACAACTTATATGCATGTACGTGTGTGTATAAACCAATGCAGGTTTCACTGGATACTCATTATCATTGAGTTAAACTCAAGTCGGTTAGTAATCTTTGACTCGTTGAGAAAAGAGCGGGCACTATACCAAGATATGATAGACATTATCCAGGGGTAATTTCGATCTCTCACGCACAACTATTATTGAATAGACTTTGCCATAATTTATTAACGATCGTACATTATTGGTCGCATAGGGTTTGGAAAGAGTTTATTCGGCAACATCGCAAGGATTGCAAGGCACCACTTAATGTAGTTGAAATACCAGTAAGTTGTACTATATACACTTCCCCACGTGTTTAATTACTATATCGTACTTCAATTTACGTGTGAGATGATGAGAATAATCTTCTTCTCGTACAGTGGTGTTTGCGGCAGGAACCAGGTAATAACTTGTGTGGATACTACGTTTGTGAATTTATCACTGCGCACATAAGAAGAACTCCTAAAGATGTCCTTAGAGTACGTATATATCAATTTTTTATTTATTTTTAAATGAATATATATATATATATGTATTAATACTTTTCCTTTTATTTCAAATGCAAGACTGAATGGTTGAAACGAAGGGTCATGCAAAAAGACCATCTGAAAGCAGTTCAAGAGTCAATAGCAGGATATCTTCTAGAAAAAGTGCTAAATCCCAACGGCGAGTTCTACTTTGATCCTAAGGAATAAATGATGTAAATTAAATGTTTATTGATATCGTTATTTTCGATAACAAGATTATGAAAGTGTTGTATATATACATATATATATCTATAATATATATAGGTTCATACTTTATTCGAATATAATAATGCTCGAGATGAGAATTAGATGTAATTATATGCGTGCGTGTATTTATATTAGCAGCGTAGAATACGTACATAAAAACATATTATATATTAAACAAATACGTGTAACTGAACTGAAAACAAATTAAAAAAAAAGAAAAAGAAAAGGAACCTTTAGTCCCGGTTGGGGTTACCAACCGGGACTAAAGGGTGCGGCCACGTTTGCTCGGCTGGAGGGCCTTTAGTCCCGGTTGGTAACACCAACCGGGACTAAAGGTCGCTCTTTAGTCCCGGCTCGATGACCCGGGACTAAAGGTGGCACCTTTAGTCCCGGGATCGTTGTCCCGGCGCGGTAACCGGGACTAAAGGCCGTTACCGCTCGGGACAACATGTCCATTCTGTAGTAGTGTGAGTTACTTTTACTAGATGTGTCTAGCTGTTTTAAGGTGCTTTGAGCTTTCCTAGTGGTGTTGAGCCCGTTCTGCCTCTTCGTGAGGACTAGCTGTGGTTTACTTGGTTGCGTCGAGCCATTGCCCATGTCTTTGGGGACCAAGTTTTTGCAAGTTTTGTTTACCTCAAATGACCTTGTTTTGGCTTTTCAATGGCTTTTGGTCATTTGGGTGAGTTCCTTCTTCCTTTCCCTTCATCTGTTTTTTATCTATGCGGTTTGTGTGTTGGTGTTGAAAATGCACTCATCATGGGGGAGATCGAGGACACATGGTTGATATGCGCCCATGTGGTGTTGTTTGATGAGTGATTGTCAACGTGATTCACGTCTTGGGTTGAGTTTGTGAACTAACCATGGCATGAGTTGGGTTGTGCAACATGTCTCTTGGCTTGTGGTGCATAGGTGTGGAGCTCGGAGGCGGTGGTCGACGGCGAGGTGAAGGTCAAGTAGAGACGGGTCATGCCGATGGACTGGGAGCGGTGAAGGACAGACGTGAGGCTTGGACTGAGGGACCGGAGCGCCGGAGGACCAGCCGCGGTGGCTGACACCTGGGGACATCGACAAGCGTAAGCGTACATGGAGGAGTGACTGTGTTGACCGAGTCAAGACGGCGGACGTGCAAGTAGAGTGGAGGCTCTGGAAGACTTGGCGGCCGGGCGGTCGAGGACGGCGGTGACACGTGTCGAGGAGCGGGGGACGCGTATGGAGTATGCTACTCGCGAGCGAGTTTGGTGGATCTAGGCCACAAAACCACTGGCGGACGGTTTTCGGGTTTGGGCCTTAAAACCTGGGCGGAGGTTTCGAGGAGGAACGGGGTGGCACGTGGCGGAATCACTGAGGTTGCGTTGAGGCGAAGCAGATCTGTGCAGGAAGCGTGGTCGTCCGATCGACAGAAGACAGAATTGGACCATAATGCCTTAGGGTTAGGTGGTTCGCTCTAAGTATCCGAGGGCAATTGGAGAACTATGTAATAGCCCCGTTAAATAAGGATGAGGGTGCCCCAATCACCCTCACCTCTTGCCATTTCATTTTCATCTCTCTAGGTCTCCCCTCTCTAGCTTTCTCTCCCTCAAGAGGTCCTTGGATGTTTTAGCTAGTTCATCCGTGTAATCGAACCGAAGAACTTTTGCGGGAATGGAGGCCCTAACCTCCTCGTGCCCTCTAGGATTCATAGTATGATCTGTTTGTGCAATTCTTGTTTATGTTCTTCGCGTTCTTGCTTCTTCCTCTCCACCCCTTCTCACGTTTTCATTCGATTCTTGAGTTGTGGGTCGTTTCGAGTCAAACCGATTGATTTGGAATGAACTAGGATGTGAGTTGATCCTTTCCACCGAAGGAATTTAACTGAAACCTCACGAGTTCATAGATTAGGGCGATTCAATTTTCGGAGTCGAAAAAGTGGTGTTCTTCGGATGATCCAAATTTCCCGTCGATTGACTATACTTTGAGCGATGATCTCTTAGGAGTAGCTCACCTACTGCCTTGTGATCCCTTGTTTCAATTTTGGTGGTAGTTGGTTTTGATTTGGTCACAAATCGGGTGAACTTGTGTTCTTGGCGATTTTCAGGAGCTCTGTCCCGCAGACCGTGGACAGTCCGCGCCCTGACCGTGGACAGTCCGGCAGTCGGGGTTGGGAACAACCAAGTTGGGCTGTCTGTACTGTTTCATTTCAGCACAGGCGCGGACAGTCCGGGCCCTGACCACAGACAGTCCGCCGCTGTTGTTAACAGTCCAGACCAGAACTGTTTGTCGCTAGTCTGTTTTCAAAGTTCTGACCGGCGGACAGTCCGGTGTAGACCGCGGACAGTCCGGCCCCTCTTCCACGGTCAGTCCGCGCTTAGACTGCAGACAGTCCGGTCCTGTGCAGACTTCTCAGCTTTGAGGTGTTTCGTCGAGGGCTTTGCTTGGTCGTTTCTCGAGGGTCCCGCTGTGTCTCTTGGTCATCACCATAGACATCCAGCCACCTAGTTGGTTCGTGGATCTCTCCTCTCCCGTGCGTTTGGGATTGGGGTTTGATTTTAGGACAGCGGCCTAAGTTTTCGAAAGAAATTTGAGTCTCTCATCACCCCCTCTGGTCACCGTTTGGTTCCTTCATTTTTACTTCTTGGTGTGACATCGCAAGTTGCGCGCCGGTCACCGTCGGCCAGCACAGCAGCACTTATCATCACATGGCTTGTAGATTGAGATGGCCTGGCCGAAATAGAAAAACTGAGAGAGAGAGAGAGAGAGAGTTGGTGGAAGAAAGTGGTTACGGAGGAAAGTGGAAGGAAAATTCTCATGTGTAATAATCAATCTACATAGAGCGAATGCTTTCGAGTTGAAAAGATGGCTGAAATGGTCGCTTATTACACACCATACCAAAATTATTTATGTGGCATATTTGATTACAATAGTAGCTAGCTATTTATTATTGAGAGACTAGTTTATAAAGCTAGTGACATGAATCTTTATATGCATTGAGGGTGGCTATTTTCTTCGTCCACCAAAACTTATAAAGGGATGTAACATTTTTTGAAACAGTGTAACGAAACATATCACTGAGATCGGCCAAAAAACGGGCTCCCTTTCACAAATTCAAAAGCATTCTTTAAATTAATCTTCTCGAGAACTGAAGCCGTCGTGTGGACTGTAGCGACAACGTGCCTTGGAGTGGTTCTCGTGAATCTAGAGGAGAATTATATATTTAACTAATGGGATGCGTTGTTGTTTGCCCCACTTTAACCTGAGAACTGAATCACCTATCCTCTCTCATACCACCGCACAAGCTAGCTAGCATTTCACTCAGCCAGTAGTCGCGAGTCAAGATGGCCGAAATGATCTCGAGCGCCGCCATGGGTGTGTTGGGCTCCGTCATCGACAAGCTGGCCGACATGCTCACCGACAAGTACAACCTCGCCAGAGACGTCAAGCAAGGGATCCGGTCCCTGCAAGACGAGCTGCACACCATGGAAGCCATGCTTCTGAGGCTCGAAGACAAGGACGACGACCAGATCGATCCACTCGCCAAAGACTGGAGGAGCAAGGTGCGTGAGCTGTCCTACGATATTGAGGATTGCATCGACCGTTTTGTGCTCAATCACAGCCATGGAGATGGAGGGTCCACGGCCAACTTCGTGCACAAGGCCATTCAAATGGTGAAAACGTTATTCAAGGACAGAGGAATAGCAGAGGAGATCCGACGACTCAAGAGGCTCGTGAGCGAGCAGAGCGAGCAGGGGAAACGCTACTACGACATCAATCAGTGTCTCCTCGCCTCTTCATCTCAGCCAGTGCTCTTGGATCCTCGAGCACCTGCACTCTTTCAGGAGGCCAGGGATCTTGTTGGAATCGATGCTCCTCGTGAGGAGATTATCAGCTTATTGAGATGTGAAGACAAGGAGCACAAGGTGGTGTCCATCTATGGGATAGGTGGACAGGGGAAGACCACTCTCGCCATGGAGGTGTACCACAAAATCACTGAAGCTGCTTTTGATAGCCGGGCTTTTGTGTCTGTATCACAAACTCCAGATATGAAGAAACTTCTTAGAGATATATTGTCTCAAATAAGCAAGAGCCATTTTGACCAGTCACAGATGTTAGAGACAGTTGAGCAGCTCATCCGCACAGTGAAAGAATGCTTAAAGGACAAGAGGTAATCAATATTATTTCTTTTTCTAATAGTTAACCTGTTCATTTAGCTAGAATAATGTCGTGCAATATTTGTTCATCACATAAGCTCACCTAATTATTAGGCCATTTATGAAATTTTCTGGGAATTTTAAAAAATGATTCAGTCTTTCCTGGCCTAATGAACTTGACAGCATAAAATTACCTCAGATACTTCAATGGCTCAGCATATCTATCAAATGTCATCATTAAAGATGTTGCAACAATGAACAAACTCAAGTCAACTGTGCATCATTTTGGTTAAAATTTTACTTTACACCATCTAATCCATACTCAGTAAAATTACTTCTTGGAAAATATGACTAGAATTCTAAATATCCATAAATATCTCATTTTGGAACTCAGCTTTTGAACTGAATGCGTCATGTCTTTTGAGTGGGTCTCTAGGTGTTCTAATGCGGCACTTACCATTTTGGAGGTTGTAACATATTTTTTAAATAATGGTAGTTTACAGACTGTATTTCTCATGTGTAATAATTACTGATAAAAAAGTGTGCCACTACAATCCATCTTACATTTCTCCGACATCTTTAACTTCACTGGAATACGCTTCAATTCATGGTTTGCCTTACATAATTAATAACGTGATTCCACAACCAATGTATGCAGGTACTTCATCTTGATTGATGATATCTGGAGTGTATCAGCATGGGAGCTTGTACGATCTGCCTTACCTGTCAATGACAATGGAAGCAGAATTATTACTACAACACGCATTGAAGCAGTAGCCAAATCTTGTTGTACTGGTATTGCTGCACAAATGTATCAAGCAAAGCCCCTTAGTCATGAGGACTCCCAAAGATTATTCTTTAAGAGGCTATTTTTGTCCCATGATGATTGCCACCTAGATTTGAGGAAAGTATCCGATGATATTTTAAAGAAATGTTGCGGCTTACCACTAGCCATAATCAGTATAGCTGGTTTATTAGCAAACAGAAGCAAAGCAGTGGAAGTCTGGGTCAATGTATTGAGGTCTATTGCTGCTGCAGTTGACAAAGATTCTCCCATTGATAAGATGAAAAGAATTATGCTGCTGAGTTACTTTGACCTTCCTCACCATCTAAAGAGCCGTTTGCTATATCTGAGTGTGTTTCCAGAGGATTCTTTGATTGATTGCCAACAGTTGATATTGTTATGGGTAGCCGAAGGACTGATTCCTGGACAGGACAGGGAAAGTATGGAGCAGCTAGGGAGAAGTTACTTGAATGAGCTCATCAATAGAAGTTTGGTGCAGCCAACCAAGGTTGGGGGAGACGGCGCAACAGTGAAACAGTGCAGAGTTCATGATGTCATACTTGAGTTCATTGTATCAAAGGCCGTGGAGGACAACTTTGTTACTATATGGAATGGTAATGGTTTTTCTAAAAATTATTCTTCGAACAAGATTCGCCATCTATCCATCCAAAAAGACATTTCTTCCCGGGCGGAAGACATTGCCAAGACAATAAAAAATGGAGCTCAGATCCGATCCATCAATATCTTTGGCTCAAATTCAGTTCTGGTTACTAAGCATGCCACAGAGTTCTTAATCAGCCAAGTCTTGCGAGTGTTGAATATTGAAGTGGAATATGGTAAATGCTCTCTTGGACATGTCAAAAGTTTAGGTCAGTTGATGTACTTGAGGATACACAATTATGCTTTGGTCGGCAAGCTTCCACAAGATATAGAAAAGCTACGACATCTGGAGACACTAGATGTGAGAAGGCAATGTCTTCAAAAGCTACCCGCAAGTATTATCCAGCTGAAGAAGCTAGTGCGTCTTCATGTCTATCCGTCGGTGCGCCTACCCGATGGAATCGGAAGTCTGCAGGCGTTGGAAGAGTTATCAACGATCAATTTGGGTATTCAATCTGTAAAGTTTATCCAAGGACTCGGTGATCTGACCAATCTGAAATTACTTAAAATTGATTGGCCATGCTCTAGTGAATTACGTGATATGGAGGATCACAAGGAAGCATGTATCTCAACGCTCTCCGGGCTGTTCTGTCACCTGCGAGAACTACGTGTGTGGCAGAGTGATCCTGATGCCACATGTTCATTCATGGCTTCATGTGTCCCTACTCCACCACCACTTCGAAAGCTTGTTCTTAATACACGTTACTTAAATTGCATGGGCCCTCAAATCAGCTCACTAGTCAACCTGTCTCGCCTCTCCATTCGTGTCCATGGTGAAGCAGGCAAGGAAGGAATAAATATCCTAGCAAGTTTACCCATGCTGCTCTCTCTTAGTGTTGGCTTATTCAATGACAAAGATGGAGATTCAGGCATCGTCTACCCAAGGAATGCAATCAACCCACAAGGATTTCAGCGTTTGCTCAAGTTTCATTTCCGCTGTTATTGGTGTGACGCGGCATTGGAGTTTGAGCCAGGAGCCATGCCAAAGATCCAAAGGCTCAAGCTGGAACTGATGGCACGGTGCCAGTTCAAGTTTGGGGAAGGTGGCCTCGTCCTTGGGTTGCAGAACCTGGCAGGGCTCAAACATCTGGCTATAGATATTAACTGCGACGCTGCTGTTGCTGACGAGGTGGAGGCTTTGGAGAATGACATCAGGGACGCAGCAGGCGTCCATCCCAATAGTCCCATGCTCCAGGTAAGAAGACTTGATCAAGATATATTTAGTTCCATGGCTCAGGGGTGCAGCAGGCGTCCATCGGACCATCCCATCCCATACTAGAAGCCCGATGACCAAGTGAATGCTATTTCGAGTTGTTATCCACTTATCCTCATGCACTGCACGGCACCTCTTATTGTACTTATCTCAGTCCGTCAGGGGTACTGTGTCTTTTAGTTCTAATAATGCTTAGACGTTTGCAAGGATTTATCTTGTTTTTACTTGGTTTCGTTTTAGAAAAGTCTATTTTTTCTTTTATGTGTTGAGATTATTCTTCGCATGGGTCATTATTGCATTTCTTTCTCATGGTAGCTCACTAGTTGCTTTAAACTAGTAAAGCAAAATGCATCACTGACCCTCAATTTGTCCCGCCTTGTATATGCGGCATGTTCGCTGGTTGGTTTCGGGGTTGATAAGTCCGGCTGGTGCTGTTTTTTAGAGAAAAATATTGTTGGCTTACTGATAAGCCTTGGTTGAAACCAATAAGCGAACAAGCTGATGGTCTCTTAATATATATAGAAAAACTTGCAAACAATGGCTTTGACCTTGATATGTGAGCCTTAAAGATATTAGTCCAGATTGTTAGAAATAATATGTTGCTCCCTCTGTACCCGCGCAGCAGGGGATGGCACAAAAGTCAGTCCTGCTGTCACATCTAGTCACTATAACAGCATGGCAATAGGACATATCAGTGTACTAGGATTAGATAGGAGTAGTTGGGGTTGGAGTACTTGCCAACCACCCTTGTATCCGGCAAGCTATGCAGCTCAGATACGGATACGAGTATCGGATACGATACGTATCGGATACGCGGATACACCATTTTTGAAAAATTGATGACACGGGATACGGCTGGTATACTTTAATAATATATTTTGTAACTAAATAACAAACCGATTGTAAGTTTCATGAGTTCAACAAATAGATATCTAGGGTTCAACTTAAATTACAGAACAAATTAATGCAGCGATTTAATTTAAAAAGGTGAAATAAGGAGCATAGAGACCTTACGAGAAAATTCAATTATGACTCAATTTTCTTCTCCAGCCTCTGCAATTTTGTCTTGAAGTTGTTGAAGAACTGCTTCTGTCACATTAGGGCACACATTGATTCCACGTTATGAATAGGAAGCAAATGTTAATTTAATTGTACAGTAGGATATGAGGATGACCACACACAGGGGCGGATCTTAAGGGGGGCTGAGGGGGCTCCAGCCCTCCTACAACTGGTGCATCAATGGAAATATGGAGAGTGTGAGGGAGAAGAAGAGGTGGAGGAAAGAAGAAAAATGGAGAGAGAGGAAGAAGAAGAGACCAGCCCCTCTTCAATCCTGTTATGCATCAGCAGCACTAGTGGTGGCGCTGTAGATGCTGCACCAGGCGACCTCCCGTGACGGCGATGGGATGGATGATACAGAGAAAATCAAGGAGCCAAATCAGAGTATTATAATGGAGCAGAAGATTCAAGGCTTCATGCCAGTCGAATTCTGCCAGAGATGGAGCTCGCCGGCCACCGGCCGTTGGATCGAGTCATCCAGATAGGCGCGTGAGAGAGGGATGTCCCGATGTACTAGCTCATGGCAGCGCTGCTGTGACTGCCGATTGCGGCGAGGGGATCGAAGGTCACACGGAACGAGCGGGCCTGGAGGTCTGTTTGACGTATTGGGCCATATCCCATGCAACCCAACTGTATCCGATACAAGTATCCGAGCCAATACGTATCTGATTTTTGAGACATGCCTGGGATACGTATCCAAGATGTATCCGACGCGTATCCATATCCGATGCGTATCGGATATGCGATACGCTACCCTCTAGAAGTATCCGCGCATCATAGCTGGCAAGGTATAACTAGAGTTGTACATATACTCATGCATAGCAATAGACATCAGAAGTTCAGTTCTCCACACCCGAGCAGAGTTTTGGCCAACGCTGGTGCTTGTTCGGTGTATGTGCTGTTCTCACTCCCTCTTCAACCTCTAGCCTAGTGTGAGTGTGCGAGAGTGTCGGTGAGTGGATTGCTCACCCGTGCGAGAGATCTCAAGCCAACAAGTGGTATCAGAGCCGAGGTGGGTGTTCGCCTTCGACGATGGAGGGCGACGACAGTCAGGGCGGTGGCGAGAAGTCGCCACGGCTGTCCCGGTCGTCGGTGCGTCGCGAGGTGGTCATCCAGAGGGCCGTGCGGGATATTGGCGGAGCCAACTGGCCGGTCCTCACTGGCACCAACTATGGCGTGTGGTCGGTGACCATAAAGGTCAACCTCAGGGCCCGACGGCTCTGGAAGGCGGTTGACCAGGGCACCGAGGATGAAGAGGAGGACTGCTCGGCACTGGAGGCAATCCTAGCCGCCGTGCCTCCAGAGTACCGGGAGCCGTTGGGGTCGAAGGACTCCGCCAAGGAAGCTTGGGACACCCTCAAGGCCATGCGGGTCGAGTCCGACTACGCAAAAAAGGCGAAGGCGCAGCAACTGCGGCGGGAGTACGACGACTTGGCGTTCCGCGATGGGGAGGCGCTGGAGGACTTCGCCCTTCAGCTGCAGTCCCTCATCTGCCAGCTGCGCTCGAGCATCGTCAGCATCAGGCAGCTGGACGAGCGTGGGATCTTGAAGATCCGCGATCGGGAGCAGCGTCTTCTCGCCAAGGCAAAACGCTCCTGTAATCGATTGTACCTGCTTGATTTGAAGGTGGAGTAGCCGGTGTGCCTGGCGGCGTGGCTCCCCGAGGAGCCGTGGCTGTAATATGCCCGGTTCAGACATCTCAGATTCGGCCCGCTCAGTCGGCTAGAGAAGATGGTCCGAGGGCTACCCCACATCGAGCACACCGGCAAGATGTGTGACAGCTGCCTGGCCGGGAAGCAGAGGATGCTTCCATTTCCAAAGGCGGCCATGTATCGCACGGTAGACGCCCTCAATCTCATCCATGGTGCCCTCTGTGGGCCAATCACGCCAGCCATGCACAACGGGCGGTGGTATTTCCTTCTGCTCGTGGATGCTTGCAGACGCTACATGTGGCTGCAACTCCTAACGAGCAAGGATGAGGCGATCAAGAGGCTCCAGACGTGGGCGGAGTCAGAGTCCGGGAAGAAGCTGCGCATGCTGAGGACAAATCACGCACTGCGCATATCAAGGAGTGGTGCAACATCACACCGCGCCATACTTGCCACAGCAGAATGGCATGGTGGAGCGGCGGAACCAGACGGTGGTCGACATGGCTCGATCCATGATGAAGGCCAAGAGCATGCTGGCATAGTTCTAGGGTGAGGCGGTGACCACGACTGTGTTCGTCCTCAACCACATGCCCATAAAGGCCCTAAAGGGCATGACGTCGTTCGAAGTTTGGTACGTGCGCAAGTCGACCATGTCCTTCCTTAGGACGTTAGGTTGCATCGGCCACGTCAAGAAGACAAAGCAGGTCCTCTCCAAGCTGGAAGACAGGAGCACGCCGATGGTGCTCCTAGGCTATGAGGAGGGCACCAAGGCGTATCGGCTCTATGACCCGCATGAATTCAAGGTGGTTGTCTCGCACGACGTCGTGTTCGACGAGAAGGCGGCCTAGGACTGGGATGGTCCGGGCATGGGGGAAGCTGGCGGCTTCAGCAGCACCTTCGTCGTTGAGCACATGGTCATCCACGGTGGTGGAGACGCTGGAGAGGAGGTGTCGACCACTCCAGCAGCAGAGCCGATCACTCTAGGAATGGTGCCCAACACTCCAGCTAGGGTGCCGAGCACTCCAATAGTGGTGCTGAGCGGCCCTGTAGTGGTGCCGACCACTCTAGGACGGGTGTCAAGCACTCTAGTAGCGGAGCTCAGCGGTCCTGCAGTGGTACCGACCACTCCAGGACTAGTACCGAGCACTCCTGCAGTGGTGCCGACCACACCAGGAGTGGTGCCGAGCGGTCCAGGAGTGGTGTTGAGCACTCTAGCAGGGATGCCGAGCACTCTAGCAGCAGTTCCGACCACTCTGGTGGAACAAGGGACTCCATCAACACTGATCGAGTTCACCTCTCGTCCAAGCGACATCAGTGATTTTGTGGATGCCTTCCACGACGGCGAGGAGGTGCGGTTTTGCAAGCTGGACAACATCATCGGCAACACAGGGTCCTTAGGCCTGGCAAGTCAACTGCTCGATGATCTAGAGCTGCTTCTCATTAGTGCAGAGGAGCCACCCACGTTCGTGCTGGCCGAGCGCGATGCCAATTGATGACGGGCTATGCTAGAGGAGATGAAGGCGATCGAGGAAAATGAGACTTGGGAGCTCATCGATCCGCCTCTAGGATGCCGTCTGATTGGGCTGAAGTGGATGTACAAGGTGAAGCAGGACGAGCGCGGCACCATTGTCAAGCACAAGGCGTGCCTCGTTGCTCGTGGCTTCATCCAGCGTGATGGCATCGACTTCGAGGAAGTTTTTGTGTCGGTGGCGCGCATGGAGTATGTCCGACTGCTGCTAGCTCTGGAAGCGGCAAAGGACTGGCGTGTCCATCACCTAGACATGAAATCGGCCTTCCTCAATGGCGAGCTAGAGGAGACGGTCTTCGTCAGGCAAGCTCCATGCTTCGTCGTCAAGGGAGTAGAGCACAAGGTGCTTAGACTGCGCAAGGTGCTCTACGGGCTACGGTAAGCTCCGTGGGCGTGGAACGCCATGCTTGACGCCACACTGGGTTCACGCATTATGCAATAGAGCGCTCTACACATGGCGATGGGGGAAGGAGGAGCTCTTCGTCGGCATGTATGTGGACGACTTGATCGTCACCGGCACGCGTGCGGAGGACATCGACAGCTTGAAGCGCGAGATGGCGGCTCGTTTTCGAATGAGCGATCTCAGCGCGCTCTCCTACTACCTCGGCATTGAGGTGAAACAAGGGATGGAGGCGCTTACACTCGGTCAGAGCGCGTACTCCGATGGAGGAGCGGCTGAAGCTGACAAAGGCCAGCACCATGGCGAAGGTAGATGAAACACTCTACCGAAGCATCGTCGGCGGGCTGCGCTACATAGTCCACACGAGGCTGGACATTACGTTCGCCATGGACTATATTAGCCGCTTCATGAAGGATCCTTGAGAGTATCATTGGGCCATGTTGAAGTGGCTGTTGCGCTACGTTAAGGGGACGGTGGATCAGGTGATCGTCTTCCCCAAGACCAGTGGCGGCTCACGGTCTCCAGCGATGCAGACATGGCGGGCGACATCAACGGACGACGGAGCACCTCCGGCGTGCTCGTCTTCCTCGGGTCGGCCGCAATTTCCTGGCTGTCGTTGAAGTAGAACGTGGTGGCACTGTCTACGTGCGAGGCGGAGTAGATGGCAACGGCCATAGTGGCATGCCAAGCTGTTTGGCTACGTCGGTTGCTGAGCGAGCAGACAAGCGAGGAAGCATGTCCGCCAGCACTAATGGTGGACAACCATCCCGCCATCTCCCTCATGAAGAATCCGATCCTCCACGATCGGAGCAAGCACATCGACGTCAAGTTTCATTTCCTCAGGGACTATGTTGATGGAGGGCAGATTGTCATCGAGTTCATCGAAACTGGTCGGCAACTCACTGACATCCTCACCAAGTCACTCGGACAGCTTCGGTTCTCTGAGCTGAAGAAGATGATTGGCAGGTGGAGGTCAAGGCATCGGGTTAGCAGCAGGATTAGGGGAAGAATTGTTAGAAATAATCAGCTGCTCTCTCTATACCCGCGCAGTAGGGGATGGCACAAAAGTCAGCCCTGCTGTCACATCTAGTCACTATAGCAGCATGGCAATAGGACATGTCTATGTACTAGGATTAGATAGGAGTAGTTGGGGGTTGGAGTACTTGCCAACCATCCTTGTACCTGGTAAGGTACAACTAAAGTTGTACATATACTCATGCATAGCATTAGACATTAGAAGTTCAGTTCTCCACACCTGAGCAGAGTTTTGGCCAACACTGGTGCTGGTCCGGTGTGTGTGCTCTGTTCTCACTCTCTCTTCAACCTCTAGCCTAGTGTGAGTGTGTGAGAGTGCCGGTGAGCAGATTGCTCACCCGTGCGAGAGATCTTGGGCCAACACAGATCTGAATAGTGTCACCTGAGAAATCTATGTGCCATTGGTGGCCGTTCGCTGTAGAAATTAAGTAACTAGGGTCCGTGCTCATAGGTGTTACCGGACATTATATTTGACTCAAAGAGCCTTTTTTCAGGCATGCGTTGTTTACAGAGAGGCAAAATGGGGGTCTCGTGAGAGAGCCACCGGACTAAAAATTTCACTTTGTATGAGCGGCCGTGGATCTTAAACAACGGTACAGGTTTGTTTGATTCATTGGAATTTTAGTACAGAGGCCCACATAGACAAGAAAAATGTATGCGAAAAATGTCAACATTCAAGATGCTTCATTGGCTACATCTATTGTTTCTGCAGCAGGGAGGGTGAATATCGCCACAACACAAGGCAAAGAGCCGATCGTAGGAAAGGGCCGAGCGCCAACTGAAGCTGTACCACGCGTACAAGCAAACGGGTTAAGCCCAACCCAAAACACGTAGGCAGCGACTGGGCCTAAAGCTTGGGCCAGGAAACAGAGGTGTTTTATGGGCTAGTTTAGCAGAGCTTCACTCCTAGATTCTTCGGAGTGGATTCTGAGGATCCCTGCTAAACAATTAAAATGCAGTTAGATTATGGTGGGGAGCTGACGAGAATCACTTCTCCATACGAGCTGGGAGCTTAAAAAAACGCTCTCCACTATTTCCCACTGCTCCCCATTCATTTGCCACAGGAATCACTTCAGAAGTGATTCTCACCTGCTCCCCACCTTGCTCCCCGCGAGAATCACTCCTTGGGAGAATCCAGAAGTGAAGCTCAAAAATCAGGAATGAGAGCTCTATCAAAGTGGCCCTAAGCATGAGTGGTAAATAGTTTCAGAGAGAAGGGAGGTGTATGTAGGACTGGGGAAAAACATATTATGAGGACCTAGGCTAGATAACATGCAGAGCTGTCTGTATGGATGAAAACGGGATGGGAAATTCTCGTACCGACTAACACCGTATACCGCATTAACCGACCGCATACCATTTTTGTAGGAAAAACAAGAAACAGGAAACCGACACCATATTTTAGGCAAGAATGGGAACGGAATCAGTTAAGGAATTTTCCTGACCGTATTCACGGTTCCCGTATTCAGGCAGGAAAATTCTCGATGGTGTTCCTGTATTTTGTACACCTAAACCTCGTATTCAGCCCACTGATTGATGCAGCCCACGAAACCTCCCGCTCCCCCGTGCCATAGGCCTAGCCCACTCCCGTCCGCTACTCCCTCCCGTTCACTGGATGAGGCAAGGCGATATCGATATACAGTAGTTGCTAAGTTTCGGTTTCAGTCATCAATTTTGTATCCTTCATGGTTCAACAATATAACAACACTCCAGGATGTTATGAACTTGTCCACTTGGTTGCATATGGTTGTTATTGTTGCATCGAGCTCATTGTTTTAAGTGGTTACATATATTGATGTTCCCGTTTTATGTTACCGATTCCCGATCGTAATCGACACGTTCCCGTTCGAAATATTCCGTTCCCGATATCCCGTAATACTGGTTTCGTTTTCCCGTCCGGCCTTCCCATTCTCGGCAAAAAAATACAGGAGTGGAAATGGTTAAGACATTTTTCCGACCGTTCCCGACCGTTTTCATCCCTAGCTGTTTGGTTGCTAGCCGCCAGGAGACGGGCTTGTAATCATATATTAGCCTTGCTTTAATACCTATTATACCATAGCTAGATCTTACAATGAACTTTTCATTGTCTTATTCATGGGCACCACACGTCCTCACGGTCAACATCACATGTGCCTTGATGGCTCTTAACTTTAATTACTATCGACATCGTATTCAGGACAGTAGCGGCAATGCGCAACGACCCCACCCCACCCAGAAGGCTGCATCGCCTCCTACTCCTTGACGTTGGCCACAATGCCTTGTCAGGCGGTATCCCTACCACCATCGCGAACCTTATTACAATGCTTCATGCTCTTGCATCTCAGCTTTAATCAGCTTTCTAGTCCCATCCCAGTAGAGCTACAAGGCATGTGCGACCTTGACCGCGCGAGTCTCCAAATGAACTACAATAGTGATTTCATACCGAATGACCAGTTCAACAATACACCATTTGTTGACAGCCAAAATTGGCCAAAGTGCATAATGGACTCCGCCATCATATTTCTATCGTCAAGACGGTCGGAAAACATATTTAGATCATCTCATTTGGAGTTTGGATGAAGAAAACAACTTTTCGGGAGGCTGACCCAGCCAAAACCGATTTCCAAAACTGTCACACCCAGTTTTAAAGACAAAACTGAGTACTAACTATATGTGTGCCCAGGAAGTCAAATCACACATATAGCGACAAATTACACTAGTATCAAGAGACAATGCTTTATTATATAACGAAACATACTCATATTTAATACTTACATCAGAGTATCGTGGAACGGTAGCTAATCTTTAGGCTCCATTCTTCACAGGGACGGCTGACTGGGGGCTACGTATGCCAAACACTTCTGATAGTATCCTGAGAACTCCTTCGTTGTCTTCACCAATCTTCTGAGCAACTTTTACTAGAGTCTGGGGGTGTGGGGAAATAGCAAGGGTGAGCACATGTTGTACTTAGCGAATATAACATGGGGTTCATGAGGCTCAAAAGGCTGACACTGGTTTAACTGTGATTAGCTTTTAATTGTCACAATGTTAGCAATTGAGTAGCAACAAGTTTATTAACAGCCCATGTATACACATGATCAGGTAAACATGAATAATGAATAGCATAAACAGTAATCATTAATGAGCATCTTGATCATCAGTATCATTAGTGTTCATCATCTATTTCATAAGGGTTCCAAGGCCGCTCATGACCGTGAGCACGGCTGATATACCAGTTTTACACTCTGCAGAGGTTGTACACTTTCACCATGAGTCGTGTTACCCATATGCCTAAGTTTATAACTCCCAAAATACTTCCAAGGTGAGCAGGCAGGGTACACTACGAAGCGTTTCCCCAGTCGTTCTAATAAGGAGAAGCCGCTAAGGATTCCATCTCCCAAGTGTTATGGAGTCATCTCCAAAAGTGGCATTGATACATGCAGCATAGTACACACCCTAGGGATGAGGCCCATACCCAGCCTGGTATGCCCCTCTTGCCCTTTCGGTAAACTGCTACAAACTAGAAAGAGCAAGGTACTAGACTAAGACCAGAGCCATGTAGTTCTCATGGTTGTACTGTAAGTCCCAGATGATCACTTACAGATAAGTCCTTAGGGAGACGAATCTGAAGCATTTAGAAAGTAACTAAACACTCCAGCCCCTGTTTCCAAGTTGCTAAAAAGTCATATTTTAATGTTTATTGCATATACCATTAGTCAACTTACAAGATCATGGTTGTAGTTGAGCATTAGCAAAGCTACCCAATGCAATACCCCACAGGAATCAAGGTACAAGTATAAAAGACTACGATATCCTTAGTGGTAGTCAAGGTAGACACATGCAGTATGAATTAAATGATTAAAGGTGTATAGGATAACAAGGAAAATCTCATGCTATACTTGCCTTAAACACTTGCTCAACTCTCATACCATCAGCTTTAGGTCATCACCTTCTGATCTTCAGCGTCCAGAAACAGTTCTTGTCTACTTGTAGCAAGCACCACACATAGGCAATCATACAAGCAACAAATAAAAACAACTAAGAACAGCAGAGCAAGAGCTTTAGAACAGCGTGCTAAGAGAGAACTCGCTGCTACGATCGAGAGAACGCAAGAAACGCCGATAATGGAACTATCGTTGAAAAGAAACGACTATCAAGAGTTTTGTATTATAAAAGAAGCAACTACGGGTTTGATTTATTTTAATTAACAAAAACTATATGAATAGTATTAATTCTGATTAATCAAAACATATTTAGTTTTCAAAAGTCGAGTTATAGCTAATCATGTTTTAGTCATCATATAATTTAATCAGATAAAACTTTAACATTTACAAAACAAAAGTGCATGTGAGAGCATATAAACAAGTTTTATATGACCTTGTTTATCATAAGCAAATTATAATTTACAAACACATTTATGTTAGCAATTAATCATGTTATCAGTTATATATAAAATACATAGGTATAAAACCTATATTGATTTTAATTATAAAACTAGATACAAGTATATTAATCAATTTAATATTTAACTATATAGAAAAACATGTGACATGAAAAACATTAATACTACTGTGTAGAGCACGCCGGCATGAATCCAACGCAACTTGAACAAACCGAATTGGAATTAAAACGAAGGAAAGACGGAGATATTACAAACCAATGGCAGTTTTGTAATTATGTCGTCTTCATCCTTGGCTGTTGCAGATCGTGACGTCCATGGCCTTTGGAATCCTGCTGCTGTTCTCGTAGGGGACGTCAGCCAGGGAAACAAAGGCAGGGCTGAGCTGAGCACGAGCCTGAGACTTGGAGGCCTCGACTCCCACCTGCCCACGTGCGTCATCCGCGACGGGCGGCGCCCGCTGGTGGCCAAAGGGCTCCCGAACTAGCCATGCACGCATAGTACATGCGCCGCATGGCGGCCGGGCTGAGGCAGGGCCAACGCAGTAGCTTCAGCAGCGCACGCGCGCTCACCCAGAAAAAGCTGAAAAATTTCTCGAGAAGTTTGTAGAGATTGATTGGCTGACGAGGAACTGAAAGGAGTGATTTGCGTTACAAAGAAAAGATTTTAGAAAGCTCCCAACGGAAACTTGAGCCGAGAAACAAAGAATTTGATTGTAGAAAAAGATAAAGATGCGCCGGAGAAGAGAAATTGACCTACTAACACATTTTAAAGACTTTGCTCACTCTCAACACACAAAGAAGCAACAAACAAACATCACATCATCCAAACGCCCTTCAAAATTTGAAAACTTTGACAATTCACATTTTTCCTATAACTAAATTTGCGCTAGCTCAAACTAAACTTGGTAAATTTTATCTAAATATTAAAATAATTCATTTTATTTAGTGTTTTCTATGCATAACCCAAAATCAGAAATTTTGGGGTGTGACAAAAACCGGCTAAGCCACCAACTTTCTTCAATGCAAGAATGGATTGCATCACTGCATTCCTCTCGTGGATCGCCTCATTTAGAGTCTGGACGAATTAATTATGATTTTCATAAGGTTTTCTGCCCTGGACCAGCAGAAACCGGCTAAGCCGGTTTTGGTAGGCCCAGATCCAATCTAAAACACATTTTGACGTTATTTTTAAGGGGTTTCGACCCCTTGAGGGATAAGACCATCCCCTCCTTATAAATATAAGGGCGACAGCCGATTGAGGTGTCCAACACACAATCAATCAAAAATCAATATATTTCTCCCTCTCTTTGCCCTTATCTCTTTCAACCCCATGCTGTCATCGCTTGATCCAATGACCAAAAATGGTGCCCTAGGCTTGCTGGCTGACATAGGGCAACCTGGCGACGTCCTTGTCCCGATGGGGTCCCTCTCGAGTGAGAGCTTCGACAGTTTATTTGCTAGTTTGCCTAGAAACTAGCTGTTCTTCGTCACGTAAGCAGGATTGGCTATCCTTTGGTGGTTTGCTCGTAAACCTCGCAATTCTTCACCACATAAGTGTGATATCCTCGATGCCCTAGGGCGTTCTCGGGCTCAACCTGAGAAAATCGGCTAGGCCGATTCCCCAAACCGGCTAGGCCGGGTTTGGCCAAATCGCGCCGCCTCAGTCTATTTGCGACCCATGCAATCTAGCAATTGTGGTGTGTGACCAATCCTTACATCAACACCATTGTTAACTTTTTTGAACCTCAACAATAACAGCCTGTCTGGGCCATGTAATCTTGCGAGATCACACCAACCGTGTTTGTGGTGTGGCCGCCACCTGTGTACTAGAGGGGATGAAGCCCGCGGCGTTTTAGCCAAAATTTTGAATGCTCGATAGTGAAGATAGCGTGGAGTGGCCCAAGAGAGATCATCTCGGAGACCCACTTGTGCGTGGGAAAGGCCCAGGGCTACGCATGGAGTTACCCGACCGAGAGCTTGGCCTTTGCGAGGACATCCTTATGAGAGGCTCCAATGAGGACTAAGGCGAAGCGTGAACTTTTTGATACCTCGGTAAAAATATTGACGTCGTCGAACGGGAGTTTGCATCTCTATCGCCTCTTTAGCATTCGCACTTAGGTTATGTCAGTGCATTTCTAGTTTAGCTTGCTAAGCTTGTTGACAGGTTTGGAGCCTAGGTTATTGTTTACACCAAAATTTGGAAGAAGAGTCACAGGGACTCGAAAGCTCCCAAGATCATGTCATCAAGGAATCAAATACGTGCAGATTAGAACTAGCTGATTCGGATGCAAAAAAACTGGAATCGGTTTTCTTCAGATAGCGCTAGCGGATAACGACAAAGGCTATGATTCGGCGCCAGGACGAAACATGTTGGACTCTACAAAAAGGGAAAGATTAGAGTCCAAGTTATCTTAAATTAGGAATGTTTTCTTTAGGGTTAAAAATTGTGATGAGTCATGCTTAGATAGGAGTCGTGCGCAGGCCCCGGGTATAAATATCAAGCCCCGGCTATTGTAAAGAGAACATCAATCAATCCAAATATAAGTCAATTACTTTTTCGGCTTCGGCCACCCCTTAGGAGTAGGAGTAGAGTAGATCTCGGTGAGTTCTTCAGCAGGTACGGCTGCATCGATCCGGTCGACCTCCACTGCTTGTCTGTAAGTACCATCATCGTTTATACCTCTGTTCGTACGGCTGCATCGATCCGGTCGACCCCCACTGCGGCTCTGGTATAAGCTAGTTATCGACTCTTGTTTAATTCTAGTATGGCCTGTGTGATTCTGCCTCACACCCCACTGCTTGAATTAGATCAAGGCCAAGTTATCGGTTCTACCTTGGAATGGCAGTCTTTGGTAGATTCATTAAGTCACCGATATTGCTTATTGCTTTCATTATTTATCTAATTACAGTAATATCACTCTGCCCGATTAAGATTGATTTAGATCGGCCTTATATCTTATTTGACCCATCGTTTGCTAACCTAAAACTGATCTAATCTACACCTTAAACGATGAGTTATGTTTTATCGGTTGTTTTACATCAATCTTAATCGTGCATAACGTGCGGTTAAGGCATGTTGCGTCTCGAGTAGATCCATTGGCTAGTGAAAACTGTTCCACGGCCTGTTATCACGGCCTGTGTGATTCTGCCTCACACCCCACTGTTAGCACCGTAGAGTGGGAATCGTTATTTAGTAGATCTATTCCTGATAATGCATGACTTTAACTGTGCGTTATGCCTGAATCGGCTGTTTTAGCCGATATCGAGCGATTTTACAAACAGTTTGCGTCATGAGACCGTTGAAGTAAAGATATGTTAAAAGATATGTTAGCCCCATGTTCTTATTATTGTATTATGGCCTGCATGATTCTGCTTCATGTCCCACTGATATTAGTATTGAGTTAGGGTCGTCGAGTCTATTATTATTTCTACGGCTTCCATGATTTTGCCTCATGACCCACTGGTCATGGTGATAGATGAGATCTAACATGTTCATTAGATTTATCTTTATTAAACAATTAAGTGGTGTTGAATGGTTTCTTTACATAAAAAAGGGGTTCGGTTACTTGTAATCATTGGCTTGACATAAAACAATCATTGTTGATATCTTATTGCCACTGATTCATATTTGCTCAAACAATGATATTTACCCTGAATGATAATCTATTCTTCTTACACAACCCCATAAGCTTTAACTGATTTATTCTCATGAATATGCTGAAATCGACTATTTACTCGATCTCCTTTCATATCGGCTCTCATAGCTGCACATTCGGGACTGTCTGGCAACACCGGCAAGTTTCGCCCTTAATTACTGATGAACTTTCTCTCCTTGTCAATTGCAGGGTCAAATTGACTGGCACGTCTCAGGAGGATTGCGCAGGATCGACCATCCCTGCGCTAAAGCTAGGTGGATCAGCTCCATCGAGTGGACCCTTCCAGCTTGCTGCATGTGTCCTCGGCACGGGACGAAAATTCTATGTCGACAAACATTTCTGGCACGCCCGGTGGGACCCCACAGTTGTCATGGTGGTTCACAACAACAATGACATCCTTATGCTACATTATGAAGATTTACCTAATGGGGATAAGGGTATCATTAGCAAAGCTACAGAAGAGCTTCAGAACAAATGTTTGTTGTCCTACACCAAAACACGTGACAACACAGTTGTTCAGAAATTTCCACTACCAAGAATTCTGTTACACGGGTAGACGCACACAACTAAAGCTGAAGACAGGCGTTTCTTTAAAGAAGTTGTGGACAAATCTATTCGTGATGCCATATCAAGCCATAACGAAGCTTTCGTGGACGTATTCCACAACGCCATGAAGGAGGCGATTCATGGATTTCCAGTTGGTCAAGGTAGACCGGCTTATTACAACATTCTAGATCCATCGACCTAGGGGACCAATCAAGTCGGTACCAGCCATCAAGAAGCAGCACTGGCTGGTAGTGGTGATGTCCAGACAGTCCAGGGTTCATCTGAACAAACTCAAGGAACTACTACAAGTCAGACACAGTATAATCCTAGACCATCAGTACAGCATGTGCAACAGCCGCCGGGGCAAAGTCAGAACTAGGTGATCAATTTTAGCACATCAGGCCACATACCGTCGTCGGCTCAAAAAATAGCACCATCAGTTCAAAGGATCCGTAGAGATATAGATCCTTATATCTATAATCAGAGACTTCAAGCAGCAAGCCAGCAAAGGACCCAGCAGATTGAGATTCCACAAGGGTATCACTATGGCACAGATTATAACACCCTCCACATGATGCCAAATCCAAGATATCAAGGTACGCGAGATTTCAATCCACAGATGGGTCTATAGGTGCAGAGGAATACAAATCCACAAGTTGATGAATTATTGCTGAGGGTGACTGGGATGATGAAGAATCAGTTCGGTCTGAAACTAAAAGGCTGGCCTTTTCGTACAAACGCCCATATCCAGAATGGTATGATTTGGTCGCTCTTACAACAAATTATAGGCTCCCAGAATTTGCTAAGTTCACTAGCCAAGACAGTACAAGCACGATAGAACATGTTGGTCGGTATCTTACACAATTGGGCAAAGCGTCAGTTGATGATGCCCATCGAGTTCGTTTCTTCTCTCTGTCCTTATCAGGGCCATCCTTCACTTGGTTTTCATCATTGCCAGTCAATTCCATTGCCAATTGGGCTGACCTGGAGAAGAAGTTTTATACATATTTTTAAACTGAAACTGGAGAAAAGAAGATTACCGATCTGACAACTATAAGACAGAAGACTAATGAATCGGGCACTAAATTTCTTCAGAGGTTCCGAGAAACTAGAAACTTGTGCTTTTCCTTAAACTTGGCCGACGATCAATTAGCTGCTCTAGCTGTTCAAGGAATGCTGCCGATGTGGAAAGAAAAGCTGCTGGGACAAGAGTTTGACAACTTGGGTCAATTGGCTCAACGAGTAGCAACGCTTAATAGTCAATTCCAGAGTATGCGTAGAGATACCCGGTTCCAGAAGAGTACCTCAGTAGCCGAAGCTTATGATCCATACTCAGTCGATGACGGCTATGAAGATGAAGAAGAAGAGGTTGCTGCAGCTGAATGGAATTGGGGCAAGAAGACAGTGATGGTGCCAAATCCTTGGGGAAGAGGAATCGAGGAGAGCTATGACTTTGATGTCACCAAATCAGATAAGCTCTTTGATTTCTTGCTTGAGAAAGGGCAGATCAAGTTGCCCGATAGTCATGTCATGTTGCCCCCTGATCAGTTGAAGAATAAGAAGTTCTGCAAGTTCCATAATGCTACTTCTCATTCCACTAATGAATGCAAAATCTTCAGGCAGCATATACAGAGAGCTATTCAACAGGGGAGGCTCAAATTTGATACGCCTCGGAAGATGAAAGTCGATGATAATCCTTTTCCAGGAGATCAAAACATGGTTGATGCTGGGCTATTTAAAGGAAAAACCAAGGTCTTAACATCGACCAAATCAAAAGAAGCTAGAACAGTTGATCCCAAGATGCAAATATTGGCTGATGAGTACAGAGAGATCAGAAGACATCGTGCCGAGCAAAAGAGCCGATACGAGCAGGGGAAGACGTCTAAAACAGAGATGATAAAGCCACGGGTCACATCTCAGATTCTATTGAATAAATGGCAGCGACAGAAGGAAAAGGATTATCAGCGATGGTTGAAAGATCAAGCATACCAGCGTCAACTGAAACAAGAAAGGTATGAAAGGGAGCAGGCTGAATTACATTGGAATTGTCCCTTCTTCAGACATTGCTAGAATGAAGATTTGAAATTGCCTACTAGAAATGATTGTCCAGAATGCAGCAATCAATATTGGGAGTATAGGCAGTCTCAAACCAACCGCCGGTCTATCCATGCTCAAGATACACATCATCATAATAACATGGATCGGCGCTTAAAAAATAAAAGTGTTTATGATCGGCTTGGGAAAAGAGTCATTGATCAGGACTGGGCTGATCATAAAGAGGAAGGCACTGAAAGAAGATATATGTGGCAGGAAGGCCAATGGTGCCCAGGAGGTTTAACAAGAAGCCAGAAGAGAAGGGTGCAACGCCTAAGGAATAAAGAGATAGAACAGGCTTAGGCATCTGGTAAGACTCAAGTGTGGCATGCCAAACAAATAGCCGATAGAAAACAACCATCGGCTAATATCGAAATGGTTTTTCTGTTGCCATCGGAATTCAGAGCTCCGGTAGATCAAGAAGTTTATTCGAATTTCAATGAATCAGAGTATGAGGAGATAGTTGCCAAGTTGACGGTTGTATAGCAAGCAATATTTGACAAACCAGTCAAACATTGGCACTTAAAGGCGTTATATATGAAAGGCCTTGTCGATGGGAAGCCGATGAACAAGATATTAGTGGACAGAGGTGTTTCTGTCAATATTATGCCTTACACTACTTTTCGTAAACTTGGCAAGGGACCAGAAGATGTGATGGAGACTGACATGATGCTTAAGGATTTCGGAGGTAATACGTCTAAGACTCGGGGGGCAATAAACGTTGAACTAATAATTGGAAGCAAGACTCTGCTCACTACATTCTTCGTCATCGATGGGAAAGGGTCTTACAGTTTGCTCCTCAGTCATGATTGGATTCATGCGAATTGCTGCATACCATCAACCATGCATCAGTGTTTGATCCAATGGCATGGAGATGACGTCGAACTGGTTCACATCGATGAGTTCGTGAGCATCGCAACAGCCGATCCAGTCTTTTGGGAACTAGGAGACTTCAAATGTTTTTTCTGGCAAGTCATGCGAAGGAGGCTTTATTAAGATTAGCAATGAAAGCCAACAGCCGATGCAAGCGATCGGCTCTGAAAGTTTGTTTTAGTAGAAAAATCATGGCTTCACATCGGCCATTGGATCATAGGAAAAAATAAGCGTTGAGTCTTGGAGATGGATTTAGGCTGACGTATGTGAATGCTGAGTCAAAGTGTGAGTGTGATTCAGAGTTAATGGATTTCTTAAGAAGATCTATTTTGCTTAATAGGATGATCGACCTAGGTTCATTAATCGTTTGACTTTTGATATAAAAAGTTCTGTGGTACGTTATCCTGACACCCGGTCAACATTTGATAGCCGATTCGTTCTCGGCTCTAATAGCCGGTACTAGAAAGGTATCGCCTCTAGTTCAAAATATGAGAATCTTCAAAGATAATGAAAGCCGATACGATATGTATCGCCTATAGAGCAAAAACAAAAGATAAAAATAGTAGGGCATTGCACTAAGGCACATTCATGAAAAAGAAGTCTTTGTTCATTGGTTCCCCTAAGTACAATCTAGTCAAAGACTTTGTTCATCACATCCTGAGCGGATGTGATGTCCACGATGGCCTCCACTGCTGCGGTGAAATCTTCTATCAAATCTTCATGTCCCTCAGGGCCATCGCCAATCGGGAAGCCAACCTCCATGGCGTGGAGATCATGCCCGGTTTGGACCTGTGCCGCAGTTAGCGCCACCGATGCGCCATGATGAACACCGTGAAGAGCATTCTCCTAGACGCAGGCCGAGATGTCCTGGAGATGAGCATCAGTGGGGGAACCCCTCGCATTGACGACGTCCATGGCCGCGTCTGCCGCCGATTGGAGAGATGCTAGTTGCACCGTTTGAGCTGGCAATTATAGAAGAATATCAAGACAAAGGCAACGGAAAACAGAATGGAAACATTCATGGAGCTCATCTTACCTGCTACCGTGGCGTCGGACTCAGTCAGCCACGCTCGAACGGCATTGGCCTCCTCCTCAGCCACATTAAGGGCCGCTTGGAGGACTCCCAGACGAATTTCTAGTTGGTCGTTGTTCCGAATCGCCTCAGAATAGCGGTCCTTGGCCACCCTCCATTCTTGGAAGAAGCGCCGGGCATCATCACCGTCATTTGAGTTGGAAGAACCCAACAATGAAGCCGGCGCGAAAGATGCAGCATCAGTGGGTTTGTCGGTCCTAGGAAAAGTTGAAGGTTGTCATTCACAATGAACCTATAGGTGAGTCAGAACAGATCATCATCATGAACAGAGGTTGCCAATCTCACCTCATGCGTCGGAGACGCTGGTTCATCGGCATATCTCCCGCCGAGATCTCCTCTACCGCGCGCTTACCTCGATTACCTTCGCCAGCCAAGAGAAATGATTGAATCTATAGAAGAGAGGAAGAGAACCACTACAAGAAATTCTTCTTTTTATGACAAAATCCCTCATGACGAGGCCTGTTTTCGTCATATAATGTAACATAATATGACGAAAAGTTATGTGTTGTCATAAAATTATGAGACCCAAAAGTATTTATGACGACATCGTTTCTTGTGTCACATAAAGGTAGCAAGTTTCGTCACAAATTGTCAGGCGACAGGAGTCGGTTGACGGTTGTGAATTTATGATGATTTATACAATTTTTATATGATGACAGTAGACCGTCACTGAATGTTTTATCAAATATGACGACCCCCAATGTCATAAAATACCCCAGTATGAGGTGGAGCCTTCACCCATGACAGTTGGGCTCGGAGCTTGGCCTAGGCCCATGTAAAAATGTAGAGGGGGCCCAGGTGGAAGGAGGCAGGCCGAGCCTAAAATAGAAGGCCCGAGAGATGTTTTTTTCTTTTTCTTTCTTTTTTTAAAATTTTTATAAATCACTTGTTCATCATGAACAAGAACGATTTCTCTTTTTAATTTCTAGTTAAAACTTGTAACTAGTCTTTCTCTCACATATTAACTCCAAATGTGATGTTTTTTTCCTAAATTTTTCTAAAATCATTATCTATCAAGTTAATGTATTGATTTTGGTCATCTTTTCATGTGACAAAGTTTGACCAATTCGAATTTTAAATTTAAAAAAAATGACGACTTCAAACTAGATTTTGAAACCTGAAATGATTTTAAATGAAAAAGTTATAAACATAAAGGTTGTATAATTCATCAAGATCTATATTTTTTATTTTGGTCATTTGTTCATCCGATAAAGTTATAGTAAAGTTGTTCACAAATTTTACACATCTCTCTTATAGTTTCATAAACTACGAGACAGATGTGTAAAATTTGTGAACAACGTTACTATCACTTTGTTGAATGAACAAATGACCAAAACGAAGCTTGTAGATCTCAATGAGCTTTACAATGTTCTTGTTGATGACTTTTTCATTTGAAATTACTTAGTACCCTAAAATTATGTTCGAAATTCTAATATTTTGAAATTTAAAATTCAAACTGTTCAAACAATGTCATATGAAAAAATAACCAAAACAAAGAAGGTAGATCTTGATGAGTTGTACAAACTTGGTATTCATGACTTTTCTAGTTGAGACCATTTAGGGTTTCGAAAACTGGTTTGGGGCTGTCAAAATTTAAAAATCCAAAATTTGAATCGTTCAAACTTTATCAAATGAAAAGTTGACCAAAACAACAAATGTAGATCTTGATGAGCGTAACAAACTTGGTATTCATGACTTTTCTATTTGAAACAATTTAGAGTTTCAAAAACTAGTGTCAAACTGTCATTTTTTTAAAATTTAAAAATTGACTTGGTCAAACTTTATCAAATGAGACACTAAATGACCTCAGATGAAAAACTTTTGAATACAAAGGTGTTATAACTCATCAAGATCTACAATTGTTATATAGGTCATTTTTCCATTTGAGAAAGTGTTAGTAAACACTAGTCACAAAATCATGAATCTCACAGAGTTTATGAAACTATATAAGAGACTTGTCAATTTAGAACTAAACTTTCCTAACACTTTCTCAAATACAAAAATGACCTATATAACAATTGTAGATCTTGATGAGTTGTACAAACTTGGTATTCATGATTTTTCTAGTTGAGACCATCTAGGGTTTCGAAAACTGGTTTGGGCCTGTCAAAATTTAAAAATCCAAAATTTGAATCGTTCAAACTTTGTCAAATGAAAAGTTGACCAAAACAACAAATGTAGATCTTGATGAGCGTAACAAACTTGGTATTCATGACTTTTCTATTTGAAACAATTTAGAGTTTCAAAAACTGGTGTCAAAGTGTCATTTTTTTAAAATTAAAAATTTGACTTGGTCAAACTTTGTCAAATGAGACACTAAATAACCTCAGATGAAAAACTTTTGAATACAAAGGTGTTATAACTCATCAAGATCTACAATTGTTATATAGGTCATTTTTCCATTTGAGAAAGTGTTAGTAAACACTAGTCACCAAATCATGAATCTCACATAAAGTTTATGAAACTATATAAGAGACTTGTCAATTTAGAACTAAACTTTCCTAACACTTTCTCAAATGCAAAAATGACCTATATAACAATTGTAGATCTTGATGAGTTGTACAAACTTGGTATTCATGACTTTTCTAGTTGAGACCATCTAGGGTTTCGAAAACTGGTTTGGGGCTGTCAAAATTTAAAAATCCAAAATTTGAATCGTTCAAACTTTGTCAAATGAAAAGTTGACCAAAACAACAAATGTAGATCTTGATGAGCGTAACAAACTTGGTATTCATGACTTTTCTATTTGAAACAATTTAGAGTTTCAAAAACTGGTGTCAAAGTGTCATTTTTTTAAAATTTAAAATTTGACTTGGTCAAACTTTGTCAAATGAGACACTAAATGACCTCAGATGAAAAACTTTTGAATACAAAGGTGTTATAACTCATCAAGATCTACAATTGTTATATATGTCATTTTTCCATTTGAGAAAGTGTTAGTAAACACTAGTCACCAAATCATGAATCTCACATAGAGTTTATGAAATTATATAAGAGACTTGTCAATTTAGAACTAAACTTTCCTAACACTTTCTCAAATGTAAAAATGACCTATATAACAATTGTAGATCTTGATGAGTTGTACAAACTTGGTATTCATGACTTTTCTAGTTGAGACCATCTAGGGTTTCGAAAACTGGTTTGGGGCTGTCAAAATTTAAAAATCCAAAATTTGAATCATTCAAACTTTGTCAAATGAAAAGTTGACCAAAACAATAAATGTAGATCTTGATGAGCGTAACAAACTTGGTATTCATGACTTTTCTATTTGAAACAATTTAGAGTTTCAAAAACTGGTGTCAAAGTGTCATTTTTTTAAAATTTAAAATTTGACTTGGTCAAACTTTGTCAAATGAGACAATAAATGACCTCAGATGAAAAACTTTTGAATACAAAGGTGTTATAACTCATCAAGATCTACAATTGTTATATAGGTCATTTTTCCATTTGAGAAAGTATTAGTAAACACTAGTCACAAAATCATGAATCTCACATAGAGTTTATGAAACTATATAAAAGACTTGTCAATTTAGAACTAAACTTTCCTAACACTTTCTCAAAATGCAAAAATGACCTATATAACAATTGTAGATATTGATGAGTTGTACAAACTTGGTATTCATCATTTTTTCAGCTGAAATCATTTGGGGTTTCAAAATCTTGTTTGCAGTTACCCTTTTTTTTAAATTTCAAAATTTGAATTGCTCAAACCATATCACACAAAAATATTAACAAAATCAACACAATTAATTGATAGTGCATGATTTTAGAAAATTTTAGGAAAAAAATCATCACATTTGGAGTTAGTATGAAGGAGAAAAACTAGTTACAAATTTTACCAAAAGATTAAAAAGAGAAATCACAACTTTTTCAGCAAAAAAATAATTACTTAAATACTTGAAATTGAAGAACATGAAACAAAGTTTTCGGCCCATTCAACTGTTATTGGGCCAGCACTATGCAGCCCAATATATTCGAACCGTTGGATGGACCTTTGATGAATCAGAACCGTTGGATCAAAAGCACATGTATATAAGCACATCCTGCCTCCCAAACCCTAAACTCCTCTCTCTTGGCCCCGACTGCGATACCCGTCGCCCCTCCCCCTCTGCCGACATCGGCGCCCCTCCCTCTCCCTCTCGCTACCTCCCATAGTGCCGCCCCTCCCTCTCCCCCACAGCGACGGTGCCGCTCGCTCTCCCCCATACCCGCCGCGGCTCCAGAACCCGAGCGTTCCTCCTTCAACCTCTTCCCCACGACCAGGGCATGGTGCCCATCACCCACGGTGATGGCGGCGGCTAGGTAGAGGAGCGGGTGAACCGGATCCGCCGCACGCGACCCCTCCAGCATGATGCGGTCCAGGTACTGCTATCTCTCCCTCCTTCATCTCCATGTTCTGAGGTCGCCTCCAAACCCTAGCAGCGTAGCCCAAGCTCCGGTGGAAGCCTAGGGGTTCTACTGCGATTTGTTTTGATTTTTCCCTTTGGAGATAAGTGGTGGTCCAGAGATTTATTATTCGTCCTTTCACCTCCTTCATGTACTCATTCTCACCTTGCACTCATCATGGCGATCGATGGCCAACGATATCATCCTTCCCAAGAAACTTCATTTAACTGTGTCACAAATATGCTGGATTCAGGTCATCTATGATTATGTTTCTCCTGGGATTCGCAGATGTAGCCTTACATGTCAGGCAGTTCACAGGCCATGGCTCATGCTAGGTGGGGATGATTCCATATTTATGTGATGTCGTGCACAACTCATAACCTCATATGAATGTCACTGAACTCCTGTTGCAGTCTGGTATATTGTGCCCTTCAAACCAATACAGTCCTCATATCCATTTGGTAAGATGCATTGATTTGAAATGATTTACAGTCCTCTACTCATAATACACACCATTTTTTTTGGGTTTCTATTTGTGCAGGTCGTCAGTGATTATTCCCATCTGTGTCATTTGAATATTTCCTCCATTGGTTTTCACATCATGACTAAACATAGCCAACTTTATAAACTCAACTTTACTGCAGCTAGCTCCATGTATTATCAGAAATTAGAAACAGTTCCGCCCTCACAATATTATTTCTGCTATAACATGGGAGAAATGTGTATGCCACATGGATAAGAGTAGCATCAGTTGCATTCTTCCCTTCCAATCAGCATTTTTTTATTACATAGCTGATTATTTGCTTCGTACAAGGTTCTGAATGTTAAATAGTCTGAAGAATAAATAACTATGCTTAGCGACATGCTTTTGTGTAGACACATGCTATGCTTAATGATTATCCTTTCTAATATTTCTCATTTTAACTCATTTGTCTTCTCATAGATCAGTGAGATACATAAAGACTGGGGAATGGATTCTGAGTGACGGCATTGGATGAGGTAACAAATAGAGGCAAGGCATCAGCGTTGTTGCTTATTCCCAGATCCTACTGTATTTTCTCTCTCTTTCCCTGCCTGCGAAATGACAAACACAAACTGGAAATACATGTGTTCTTTGGTTGTAACATGCAGCTGATTTACATTTACATTTATTTGCATGTATGTTGTAAGCATGTCAGCTTACTTTTTGAGTCCTCTTCTATAGAAAAGCTTCATAATATCAGGCCATTCCTTAAAGAGGTTGATAGTTTACTATTTTCTATAAAATACTAATTACTTCGCCACTACAGATTGTAAATCTAAGACTCAATGAAGAATGTAAGCCACTGCAAGGTTGTAAATCTAAAACTGATTTATCTTCTATCGAAGGAAATTATTAATTCATAGGAGCCTAAAATCATTCATGATACATTCAAAGATTACTATGCTTGCAGTGGTTTTTGGATTCAAAAATAACATGTCCATTGCCCACTTATGTATAAGGACGATTTCACTATATATGTGTAATGGTCAGTCCTGCTTTCTAAATTTTATATCCTTTGAACATTAGCATGCTGTTATTTGAATTGTGTTGTCAGTCTATGACCCCACTTCTAATTGTGCCACAACTCCTTTTTTTGACCTTGCTGTCTTGCGTCCGCGGCAACGCGCTGGTTCCTGCTAGTATGTATAATTTTCTGTGGACTATGAAATTTTACTTGTGGTAGTTCTCTTTAGTAGTTTATGTATACTAAGTATGCACTTGTACCAGTAGTAGCAGCTTAGATGGTGAGATGCAGTGGCCTTTTCAATGATTTGCCTGCAATACTTGTACTAGCAATAGCAACTACAAGCACCCTTCTTACTGTTTTGGATTACATAGTGCTTTTATTCTATTAACTTTCCATTTTTGTTTAGTGACTTTTTCTTCCATCATGGCTATGTAATTTATAGCAGGTAATGCCTTGACACACTTATATCAATGTTGACAAAGCAGCTGATGTCTTGGTCCACTAGAAGGTCTTACCAGAAGCAAAGGATCCTGATAGGTGACCCGCATTCCATGTCTGTTTCTTGAGGGTAAAGCTCTTTCTTTTGTTGCTTTGATAGGCGACCTTCACTTAACTTTTGGTCTCCATAGCTTTGTATTTAGCCAATACTATTACTATAGCATAGTGAAGTTGATTCTTGTATGACTTGATTGTACTGTATGATGAGTCGTATAATATCATGTAATAAACAAGATGTACAATATCATTTGCGTTGTATATAAGAACCTGGCAGCAGAATATATAATGCATGACGGCTTTTTAACCATGGTTAACTACCCTATACATGACGGCTTCTTATCATCATAATAGCGAGCATGAACCAGGGTACGTACTCAGCATTTGTGACGGTTCATACATTAAGTGATGCGTTGACTAAACAATACGTGACAAATACTATTGTCATAAAAGGTAACAATATGTGACGACCGAACGATACCGTCACAAAAGGTCATGACATTTTGTGACGGCTCTCCATATTATTGTCACAAGGTATATTATGTGACGGTCGTTATATGACGATCGGCATGACGCTGCTTTTTCATCATAAGATACTTTTTATGACAAATTTTGTACTTACCATGACAGTTTCCGTTTGTCATACAAACCCAGATTTTTTGTAGTGAACCGCTGCAGGGTTTTGGCAAACAGAGGAGAGTGAAGGAACAATTGCGAATAGAGAAGTGTTTGAGGCCGAAGCCCTTGGCTAGTATTTGAAGACATGAAGCGAAGAGGCGGACGCCTTGGAGAGCGCAAAAGGCAACCACAATTAATAGAAGGCAAAACACCACTTCACCAATGTCGAAGAGAATACGGCGCCAGATGACTGAGGATGGAAGATCGAAGGGCTCCCTTAATAAAGGTCATGTTTTCAGACCTAGATAAGATTAAAGCCAAGGGTCTAGAATCGGCTATTTTCAAAATCGGTTCTTCAGACAGAACAAAGGACGACTTTCGGGAAGGCTGGAAACGAATTACCCTTAATGACCAAGGGCAAAAGGGCTGATAGAGTCACCCTATAAACCCGCGCATAGCCATAGTATAGTCTCTCCTTGGGAAGTTTAAACCAGATTGAGGTGCGTTATGCCGAAGTTTACAAGAATTTTGTGATGAATAGCTTGGAAGATTTGTGCTGCCTTCAGCTGTGCGCTCTTGAAAAGCATTGAAGCCCACGAACCAAGGATTGCAATGTTATGGTTGAGAGGTCAGGAATGAGCAATTCTCTGAGGGAGGTTTGGTTTGGAGAGTAAAATTGGCGATCAAGTCAAAGGACAACAAATCTGGCAAAAATAGTTGACTAATTGAGAAGAACCTTATCAGATCAAGCATGGTGCGTTGGGTAATATTTATATTTTAGAAACATTGAAGAAGGATTCGGCGGAGCGATCGAATGGGGAATATTTGAAGGAATATTACCCTAATGTTTGGATTAATACTGGGCAACCAATTTGCTCGATTGACAGCTGTAATAGCCGGTACCAGGAGGGTATCGCTTCTGGTGCAAAAATGAACCTAGAAGGGTAAAAGCCGGTACAATGTGTGTTGCCCACAGGAGCAAAGCAAACATGAACAAAGTGATGCACGTAGCGTGGAGTACGAAACAAAAGAAGAAATCATTCGAGACAGAGGAATTGTTTGCTAACATCACATATTACAAACTACGGAACGGGAAACACTTTGGCTATTATATATCATCGGCCTCGGGAGATGATCGACATCAAACCATGGCCAGAGCCGATTCTACAAGGGAGAGACATTCAACGAGATTCTGGCCATGCCAATCAATGGAGGCGAGTAGATCGTCGTTGTCAATCCGCCTCCCTTGATAACAAGGGAGTTGGCGACGAACTGTCGAAGAAGAAGACCCTAAAGGCCGAACGGAGTCGGTCCTATTCTCCAAGGCAGTGGGGGCATCACGAGTTGTACCCTCTTGATGATGAGGGCACTGACGCAATGATGTAGGTCCGTTAAGGGCCTCCTCAGTGAACATCTTGCTATTTTCCATGATCTCAAGCCTACGAAGAAGTGGAACTATACTAAGGACACGGAAGGTTTGAGGTGAAGCGAGTCATTTTTTGATCCCTAGCCGTGGCCTTACATATATAGCCTGGGGGATAGATCTCGCCAGCGGTATGAAATTGAAATCAGATACGAGAAGGGATCGATGCTTCGAGAATTCAGGGAACAAAAAACGAAGAGATAACAGATTCGGACTTATTGCTCTCTCAAGTTACAGAATGCCATGGGATAGATACAAAAAGATTTATATTGACCAGCAATCAACCCACCAAGGCCTCTTTGGATTGAAGGGAGTTCGAATCCCCACAAGGCCTAAAGTCATCATAAACCAAGTCACATCGGCCCGTTGATAAAATTGCAAGAGGGAAGGAAAAGACCGCTTGTCTAACAAATGCCCAGCTGATTTCTCGAAGCCGCTGGAAAGAAGCTTGTGGCTTTCCCAGTGGGCATTTGATTGAGCAAACAAGGGGAAAGTGTCCACGCATTTTAGCCTTTGCAAACACTAGAACAGCTCTACGAGCATGGAGAGAAGACCCAGGTGGTATCACAAGGATTCTTCTAACCGCAGTAGCTGATTCTCTTGCTCGACAAGTTGCTAAGATGGGAGACACAATCGCCCTATGCACAAGAATTCTTCTAACTACTCAAGATCTTCAAAGCAAGAGAATAGACCATGGAGGGTCCAGTGAAGTCGAGGGCACTTGAAGAAACAGGAAGAAGAAAGACATGGCTGGATTATTGAGTTCCTCTTGCCAAGGTCGGATAGGCATTTTATAGCCGGCCCGTGAAGATGAATCCAAGTGCCCATGAAGCAGTGATGCTTTTGTAAAAAGTTTTGAGGCATGGGCTCGAGAGTGGACGCAAGCGGCGACAAGCAGTAGACCCCAGATCAAGATTCTCTACCCGTGACTATGGACCAATCAGGGATACATACATGATAATTTTGGAATAAAATTATTTTTATCCCAAAATTAGGGGGCATGTGTTTACACCAAAATTTGGAAGAAGAGTCACAGGGACTCGAAAGCTCCCAAGATCATGTCATCAAGGAATCAATTACGTGTAGATCGGAACCAGCTGATTCGGATGCAAAAAAAACTGGAATCGGCTTTGTTCAGATAGCGCCAGCGGATGACGACAAAGGCTATGATTCGGTGCCAGGACGAAACATGTTGGACTCTACAAAAAGGGAAAGATTAGAGTCCAAGTTATCTTAAATTAGGAATATTTTCTTTAGGGTCAAAAATTGTGATGAGTCGTGCTTAGACAGGAGTCGTGCGCAGGTCCCGGGTATAAATATCAAGCCCCGGCTATTGTAAAGAGAACATCAATCAATCCAAATACAAGTCAATTACTTTTTTAGCTTTGGCCACCCCTTAGGAGTAGGAGTAGAGTAGATCTCGGTGAGTTCTTCAACGAGTACGGCTGCATCAATCCGGTCGACCTCCACTGCTTGTCTGTAAGTACCGTCATGGTTTATACCTCTGTTCGTATGGCTGCATCGATCCGGTCGACCCCCACTGCGGCTCTGGTATAAGCTAGTTATCGACTCTTATTTAATTCTAATATGGCCTATGTGATTCTGCCTCACACCCCACTGCTTGAATTAGATCAAGGCCAAGTTATCGGTTCTACCTTAGAATGACAGTCTTTGGTAGATTCATTAAGTTATCGATATTGCTTATTGCTTTCATTATTTATCTAATTACAGCAATATCACTCTGCCCCGATTGAGATTGATTTAGATCGGCCTTATATCTTATTTGACCCATCGTTTGCTAACCTAAAACTGATCTAATCTACACCTTAAACGATTAATTATGTTTTATCGGCTGTTTTACATCAATCTTAATCGTGCATAACGTGCGGTTAAGGCATGCTGCGTCTCGAGTAGATCCATTGGCTAGCGAAAACCATTCCACGGCCTGTTATCACGGCATGTGTGATTCTGCCTCACACCCCACTATTAGCACCGTGGAATGGGGATCGTTATTTAGTAGATCTATTCCTGATAAGGCGTGACTTTAACTATGCGTTATACCTGAATCGGCTGTTTTAGCCGATATCGAGTGCTTTCACGAACAGTTCGCATCACGAGACCATTGAAGTAAAGATAGGTTGAAAGATATGTTAGCCCCATGATCTTATTATTGTACTACGGCCTGCATAATTTTGCCTCATGTCCCAATGATATTAGTAATGAGTTAGGGTCGTCGAGTCTATTGTTATTTCTAGGGCCTGCATGATTCTGCCTCATGCCCCACTGGTCATTGTGATAGATGAGATCTAACATGTTCATTAGATTTATCTTTATTAAACGGTTAAGTGGTGTTGAATTGTTTCTTTACATAAAAAGGGGTTCGGTTACTAGTAATCATTGGCTTGACATAAAACAATCATTGTTGATATCTTATTGCCATTGATTCATATTTACTCAAACAATGATATTTACCCTGAATGATAACCAATTCTTCTTACACAACCCGATGAACTTTAACCGATTTATTCTCATGAATATGCTGGAATCGACTATTTAGTCGATCTCCTTTCATATCGGCTCTCATAGCCGCACATTCGGGACTGTCTGGCAACACCGGCAAGTTCCGCCCTTAATTACTGATGAACTTTCTCTCATTGTCAATTGCAGGGTCAAATTGACTGGCACGTCCCGGGAGGATTGCGCAGGATCGACCATCCCTGCGCTGAAGCTAGACGGATCTGCTCCATCGAGTGGACCCTTCCGGCTTGCTACGTGTGTTCTCGGCACGGGACGAAAATTCTATGTCGACAGTTATATAACTCTTTTATGGTAGAGGTAGCAACACAATTAGCAAAACCTTAATTGCACATCTAGATAGATTACTTTCTTACATATATTTTGCTGAGGTTGTTTAGATGTCATAATTTAGAGTTAAAGTTTTAGAAAACCTAATTCACTCTCTCTCTCTCAGACGTCACGGTCCCATCAAGTATGAATCTAATTAACACTTTTAAATTTCACTCGTTAAATTCATTCAGGAGGCCTCCACCGAGTAAAGTCATACCCACAGCCTTGCAGGCCAGTTGGTGCAAACTGCGAAGGTGTCCGAGTTGCAGCTCAATTATTTCTGGTACTATTTGGCCTAGCCAATCGTAGTGCTGGTGACGACTCTGCATCAACTCGGCTTTGGAGATGAGTTTATAAGGCTAGTATTAGTGGGGTTTCATGTTCCAGTTTTCAACACACCCATATTTTAAAACAGTGCAGAAGAGCCCATGAAACTCTCTCTACTCATATAAAACTTTTATCATATCTCTCTTTATCAATACAGTGCCATGTCAGCGTATTTAATGTCCATGAAAACCCCATTGAGATTAGCCTAAGTGAGGTGACCAGCAACAAAATAGGAGACTAATTGGAAGGTTAGTAATATAGGGCCAGTTTGAGGTTTTATGAGAGTTTTGTAGCTATTAAGAAATAAACTGATATGACATGATATAGATAATGAGAGATGATAAAAATTTCATGGAACAGATTTCAACTTTTCGTATGGTCAATAGGAAACTCGGTCTAGCCGGCCTTCAAAACCTGCCTGGCGGATTTCATACTTTTTTTCTTTTTAGTCCTTTTTTTTAAAAAAGTCACATTTACACCTCGTAACGACTTTATTCTGAAGCTAGGCCCTAGAGGTTGGTGTCGTGACATTTGGCGAGATAACACATCTTGGCATCTATAGTTACCCCCTCCATCCACAAAAGAATGCAATTCTCGTTTTTTGAGGATTCAAACAGTTTGAACTTTGACTAAATTTATATAAAAAGTATTAATTACCTTGTGGTTGTACAATTAGCTTTTATTGTTTATAAGATTGCTCTATCTATCAATTGTTAACTATAGCATTTTTTAGATAATGGAAAAGTTCTGGCTTCAGACCTCTTCAACGAAGTGGCATCAGTCCAATAGAATATAACTTAAGTAGGAAACCAAAAGGTGTTCAGCATTACTGACCAAAACGAAATCTTAAAGGCCATCCATCAGATGCAAAAAAAAAACTCCATTACTTTGATTTCTAGAAGTTGACACGGCAAAATTAATTTTTTTTGAAACAAAAGACAGAAGCTCTGCTGCTCAATTAAGACGAAAGAATGTAATAATGTACAAGAAGGTTAGCCAATCAAGTAGTCAAAATGGCACCCGAGGGGCTAACCACCCCACGCACGGCAAAATTAATCAATCCTTTTGATCATCAGTGCGCTACAACAGAGGCAAGAAACGAAGCCAGTGTGTCCTCCTTTAAGAGTACCTGCAAAAATGTTTATGTTTGGCTATTATTGAACACAAAATCATTCCTACTGAGAGTCTGTTAGGGACAGCTCGACCACTAGAAAAATAAATCTGGGTCTGGGATTCATCATGGAGCAGCTTCACTAGTGGATATGAGATCCACCGTAGATCAGGGAACTGTTTGGCTACACAACAGCTCTAGATCCACGCAAAGCCATTTTGATTGGAATGACCTGATTTGCCCTTGAGAAAAAAAAAACTTCTTCCGGTCTTCTTCCTCCTCCGGCCGGCTCAATAGGTACGTACAGTATTCGTGTAAGAGGCTCGTGCTGAAGCAGCGACTTAGATTTTTTTTTTTCCTTTTCCTCTTCGAATAAAATGCCAGCATATTTACAGATTACAGAGCAGAGCTTCCTTGCTCAAACGGAAAAAACATTAATTAATCTACAAAACACAAATACAAAGAAAGATAGTACTAAAATTCTATTTAACAAAATCCTCCGTCTGCAAGAGGATGAACCTCCAAAGTCAACAGCCTGCCTACCGAACGCTAACGGCGAACGAAACAAAGAGAAGCAACCAATCAAGCCATCCGGCCGCGGACGAAACGGCGCACGGACCACGGAGGCTGGCCGCGGCCGCGCGGCGGTGAGGGACTGAGGGTCAGTAGGAGCAGGTGACCCAGTGCGCGGAGCGGTCGCGGAGCATGCCGCGGTAGAGCGCCGCCTGGTTGGCCGGCATCATGTGCTCCTCCGATCCCCGCCGCGTCCCTGCAGGTGGCCGCCACCGATGACGACGACGAGAGGCAGGGGCGTAGGGCGTGCTCCGGCTCGCGGCTAGGGCGGGGCCGGTGCTCGCGGCCAGGACAGGGCCGGCGCTCGCAGCCGGGACGCGCGAGGAGCTCGCGGAGGCGGCCGGCTTGCGGCCAGGACGGGGCCGGCGCAACAATGGCGAGGCTGGGCACGGCGCGGCCACGGAGGAGCTCGCGACGGGAAGAAGTCAAGAAGAAACGAGAAAGAAGGAAACGAATCGCTCCGGATAGTTTGGTGTTGCTCCGGATAGTGGTGGGTAATTTTTCTCAACTTAGACCAAACTTAGTTTGGTGGAGCACCTGGTAATGGTGGATAATTTATCTCAACTTCACCAAACTTAGTTTAGTGGAGCACCTCTTGAGGAGCCTCACCAAAATAGTAAATCTAGATTTAGTGCAGCTAGAGCATTTGGTAACTTTTTATGGAGTAGAACTGTTTTTGTTGAATATGGAGCTCGTGGAGCTGTCACAAACAGACCGTAAGCCAAATTGCCTAGCAAACTGCTGCAACTCCTATCAATAACAAAGATCTAAGATTTTGAACCCCTTAATTAGAATAAGAATTAATCAGATGATTTATATTCTGTGGAGGTTTTATGCCTAATACAAAGTGTACCGCACGCCACAAGGCTTTGGCATAATGACGCTCGAAGAAAAGATGTTGGATATTTTCTAACTTACTGCAAAAGCAGCACAATTTACTACCATTCAAATTTCTTCTGGCTAAATTATCTTTGGTAAGAATAACCCCTCTTTTAAAGTACCACATAAATATTTTTATTATGAGAGATAATTTGAAATGCCAAATTTTTTGTCTGACCTTAGCTCCCAAGATAACTGTACATAGATTTGATCGCAAAAATGCCATCTTTTTTAAGACCCCACACAAAAGAATCCAAACCCTCATTTAGATTAGTAAAAGCCACACTAGCAACAATATTGTGCCAGTCAGTTAGGCCTATTGCCCACTAAAGATCTTCTGAAGGAAACATTAAGAGTACTAGAGTTAAGCACTTCTGCTACTGTTGCATTTCTCAACGCATAATATTAAATAGCGAAGGCTATTGGAATTTCAAAGCTGAACATCCATGAGGCTCGACCAAAAAAGTGAGTCTCCGGCTTTCTTGCTAACTTGGCTTTACTCCCTCAATTACAAATTATAAGACGTTTTTGCCTTTTTTAGATATGTTGTTTTTGTCATGTATCTAGACGTAAGTGCATATATAGAAAAATAACATATCTAGAAAATGCAAAATGTCTTATAATTTGAAACGGAGAAAGTATTTATATGTATCTGTTTGAAGTATTTTTGACCAGTTCAATTCATGTGGTCTAAAACTATTGAACCAAACCGGTTCTAATCGGTTGGATCAATGAACCAATGAACCGACAAATTTGGCGGTTCGAAGTCAGGTCTGATCCTAATAACTATGGTTCCAATGAGTTTCTTGGCAAACCTGTCTTGCTGCTGCAGCTCAATTATTTCTTGTACTATTTGGCCTGACCAATTTGTATCGCTCGTGAGGACTCTGCGTCAACTGGGCATATCGAGAAGTTTAGACGGTGACCGGGCAACGAAAAAGCCAAGGTTGGTAGAAGAAATGAACACGCTCTACTACAGTACTCAAACCAACCACATCATAGAATAGAGGTGTCTGTGCAATAACTACCGTCAGCCCTCTTGGAACCGTACACATGACCCTTGTTGCAGATTTACATTCTGCACTCTAGCAACTAGATGATTCCATTTTAGTAAGCCCGTGTTTAGTTGTCAGGCCAAATTCTAAAAAAAGTGTTACAGTACCCATCACATCGAATCTTGCGATATGTGCATGGAGTATTAAATATAGGCAAAAATAAAAACTAATTGCACAGTTTGGTTGGAAATCGCGAGATGAACGTTTTGAGCCTAATTAGACCATGATTGAACACTAATTACCAAATAAAAACAAAAATGCTACAGTAGCCCAAAATCCAAAATTCACCCAACTAAACACCCTCTAATTTGTTGCCCACTATTGCTCTTCTAAATGACACGTCTCGGCAATAACTAGCCTTTGCACTCTTGGAACCGCACAAGCACAATGAATGGTGACGATCTCAGAGCTGCAGTACCACACATATTTACTTGCATTTTTATAGCTTGCATGTTTAGCTTTACTATTTTAATTTCTCAGTAACACGATTGTCATCTAGGGCCTAGGGGGTTTTGGCTGTAACTATGTTCTGATTCTAACATGATGTAGCTTGCTAATTGATATTGTTCAGGATAAAAAGGTGGACATCCTGTTAATTCCTTGTAGCTGATCCCTTCTTTCTTCTTAACGATCTGTGATGCAATATTTTGCCTTGTTTATACTGACATACCATTTTTTGTCGTTGAAGAGTTGCGTGAGAAGTGATTCGTGGAACAACATTAAGGTATTTGATTGTGATGTTATAGTATGAATGCCAAATCTTATTTGAATTATTCATGAATGATTATTTTGTTTTTGAATTTGTAGTGTGTTCTAATTTTGCATGAACAAGAAAAATATAAAAATATGGTTTTTCTATATTCACCTTTGAGTTTTGCCTTAATTGTTATTTAACGATATTCTCCTATTGCTGAGCATGACAATAACCTAACGGCAAGAAAAATTATAATGTATCTACTCTATAGAGGATATAATGCCCAGGGATGAAAGCAGAAATGAAGCATACCATTTATCGGGGCTCATTTGCGAGATTTTACTGCATTTTTGCGGAGAATGGAAATGTAAACCGAAAATGCAAATACGAAGATGATAACGGCTTACTATTTCTGACTGTTTTAAAGATTTATTATTTTTGGCAAAATTATCGATAATATTATACCGTTTTTGCCTGTCCCACACTTGCATAGTCTTCTGTCACCAACTACGGTTTACATGTGTCTGTTCTTGAATATGTAGTAAAGTACTTATTCGCCTAGCAAAGTGTTATTCTCACTTCTCAAGAAGTCAAATATTTCTAACTTTAACCAAATATATACAAGAGACTGTTAATGTTTATAGTGCATAATAAGTATCATTAGAGTAATCATTAAATATATTTTTATAATAAGCTTATTTAGAGATGCAAAGGTTGCTAATATTTTCTAAAAATTCAGTTAAACATAAGAAATCTTGACCTGCACCGCCAAAGATGAGCATGGTGTCCTCGATGTTCGGGAAACCGTCCCGATCGTGACCCTCATCTCAACAGGGTCTGTTGTTGTTCAGATTATCTCCCTTTGTGGCCTCCTTTGCTGCCTCTTCCGCGAGTTGCTTTCTATAGGCGGCACAGTCCTTGGCAAGGTGGTTCACCCGAAACCCGTGATTCTGACAAGGACTGTTCATGGTCTTGTCGAACTTGTCCTTGTTGTTCTGCTTTTGCTTGCCGCCTCCGGCCTTCTCAACATTGCTGACGAAGTCGCCCTTCCGCTTGCGGTCCTTCTTCTTGGGCGAGGAAGGTCCCGCCTTGTCGTCCGGGTGCGCCTTGTACTTGCCGAGGCTGGCGTTGACGACATCTTCTCCATCGGCGTGCACGTTGGCGAGCTCGAGCATCTGCCTGGCAGTGATGTTGCCCTTCCTCCCGATGTCGTGGATGAGGTCCTTGTTGTTTATACCTATAATGAAGGCGTTGATGACATTGGTTTCCAAGACATGGTGGAGCTGGTTCTTGCACTGGGTGAAGCATCTGATGCAGTCACGCAGGCTTTCGTTCGACTCGCATTTGCACCCCGGGAGTTCCCACGCCAAGCTGGGCTTAGTATAAGGCCCCTCGAAGTGATTGTAGAATTCCCTCTTGAGGTCATTCCAAGAGCCAATGGAGCCTTCTCCCAGATGGTTTAGCCAAGTCCTAGCCGAATCGGCTAGGAAGAGAGGAAGGTATTGAACCATGAAGTTTGGGTTTGGTGCAGATGCAACTTTCATGGCTAGGCGGTAGTCCTCGAGCCAGGTCTTCGGGTCAGTCTGCCCATCGTATTTCTCGACATGGCTCGGAGTGCGGAACCTCCTAGGCGTGGATGCTGCCCGAACTCTGCTCCCGAAGGCAACTGGCCTGACCCAGTTTGGGGAGGGGTCTGTCGTCAGGGGCATCCTTTCTCATGTGTCCCTTGGGTTCCTCCCGGTCGGTGAGCGATCACGCTCGCTATCCCGGCGGGAGTTATGCCCGTTGTTTTCTCCATGCTCGTGGTTGCGGGCTTCACTCTCACGCCTCCGTGCGTCGTTGGTGGGGCATACATACATGACTGCCCACTCGATCATGGACGGAGTGCCGGCGAGGTTCTCATGGCTGGTGTTCGCCACTGCCTTCTCTAGGTGGGTTTCGAGCCCCGAGTGTTGCCAGTTGTGACTGTGGAACCCGAGGCGCGGCTTGCATCGGGTATCTTATTTGCCACGACCGCGATCAGGTCTTGCATCTCTCAAAGTCCCCGGCGTCCCTCCTTGGTTGACGGTAGCGGCATATCCACCGCCACCTGTAGGGCCTCGGCCAAGTTTTGGCAGGCTTCGGGTTGCGGGCGGCCTTCTTGCTGTATATCGTTGGGGACTTGGCGCCCCAGGCTCGTCGATGAAGACGTCTGTTCTCGTCGGCTAGTGTATCATTGCTGCTGAGGAGTTGAGCCTGGATCTGCTGGCTTGTCTCACAGGGGGCCTCGATGTTGACATTGACGTAGCCTCATGGGGGAGTGCGATGCTCGCGGCGCTCGTCATCGTATCTTCCGTAATCGCCATGATTGGGAGTGTTCACATAGCACTCGTGTAGAGGTGGGAGATCGTCGTCGATCTCTTCACCTTCTGAGTTATACTCAGCCATCGATCAGTCGTACTCCTCTGAGTCGACAAGGCTGGTAAGGCTCATGTTGGAGTCGATGGAGTAGCGATCTTCGTTGACCGATCCTTCCTTGTCGATGTCCCCATCGCCGAGGCTATGGAGGCTGACCATCTAGATAAATCGGGCATCATTGTCATCACGCGGCTCGACGGACTAAACTGGGTGATCGTCTTCGAACCCCTTGAAGCGATAATCGGGGGTGGGCTCGGTGGCTTGATGAAGCCAGTGAGCATGCCTCAGTGTTGCATTCCTGAGCCTGGTTTGGTAACAGGGTGGGATGTAGTCGAGTAGCGGTGGCAGATCTGATTAGAGAACCTAGCGTGGGTCCTTCCAGACCTCGAAAGTTGTGTCAAGGAGGTACTCCTGACATAACTCATTGAAAGCCTCCTGAGCATGGTGCTCCATGTGGTGGGCCAAGGCAAGTGGCCCTTCCTCCATGATTGATGTAGACTGGGCCCGATCTTCCGAAAGGTATGATAGCGTCGATTGGTGGAGACTCGACGTTCACGATCTAGGCTTCGAACCAAGACTGATTCGGACCCCCGCAACCGTTACACCACTGCTCCGTTGGTTATCAACCACGCGAACGTGATTGACCTCGCCGAGAAGGCTTTCCTGCAAGCGAATCGAGAACACAAGCAAGAACGAGATAAACGCAATCTGAAATTGCAAATAAATATGAGGCTTATGATAATGAGAAAGAGTTCAAGTCTTTATTCAAAAGGACTAATCACCACAGGCGAACAAGATCAAGAACTGGGGCCCTGGTTCACAGCAAGCGGCCTTGGCGGCGACAGTTGCAGCAAAACGACGTCTGTTTCACGAGGAAATCAAGAACTAAACAAAACCCAAACCCTAAGGAGAGCGACGACTGCTATTTATAGAGTCTTGGGCGTCACCCCCCTGGACGCGCCCCCTAATGGGCCCAAACACGATACATGGTCCAACGGACCAAAAGACGGTGTCGCAGCACCCTGGCAGATTCTGGACGCTGACTTGTTTCGACGATTCCTGTTGATTCCGAAGGTCTTTTGACGTGAAACCACTTGGATTGGCTTCCTTATCAAATTTGCTTTCTAATCATATGTGGATCGTCGAAAATGGAGTCCGGATACGTCTGGGTGACCAGTTTAAGACAGACTAGTCCTGGAGCCCGAGCCGGACTCAAACTTGATTTGGGTCTCCACCTTGGGGACTCGAACCGAATGAGCTTCAGGCCTCCTTCTAAGTTAGGACACCCTCGCTGATCTCCTTGGTCTCCATATGGTTCTCCAAGCATGGTCATATGTATGGAGGTCATGTCCTCATCATGCTCCCTTTCTTGACGAAAAGCCGTCCTCGGCGTCGATTTTGTTTGAAGTCGATCCTACACAACATGAGGACAATCGAGGTTTTCAAAATAATGAAAATGGACAATGTTGTGAGAAAGAATATGACCACATGTCCAGGTTTGTATCATGTCTTGTCCTATAGACATGTAATCTGCTCGATTGAAATACACATGATCTTTGCCAATACTATCCTGCAAAAGATTAGTACTAACAAGAAACATATGCTCCCTTTCTTTGGATTCCACTTGTGTTCGAAAAGCAAAACTAGAGGAATATGACATAACAACAGTGTTGATTTTACTATCCTCTAGTTGATCATTACTTTGCACAACAAAAGGATAATTCAGATTTGTACAAATGTAAACTCGTTGTATCAAATATTGCCCTTGGTTGTTATATTTACCAAAAACATGATATGTATGTCTAGAGAACCATGGTAAATCAGCATATGCATAAAGTTTCTCCTCTAAAGAACTAAGATTACACGGAACATCAAATTCAATGTAACCCAAAGTATTTAAAGAAGACAACAATTTTGGCTCGTCAACTTCACTAGCATTATGAATAACAAGTCTATTTTTAGCACAAATGCTCGATTTCAGCACACATATAGCATGATCATTCTTCAATGATTGCATGGGTATAACATAAATATCATCATGCAAGTCATCTTCATCACAAAAAACATCAAGCAAATCATCTTGTGACAAAGGTAAATCAAGCGAAGGCTCCACTAAAATTTGCTCTATCATAGTATGATTGGTGGAAAAATTTAGCACATCAAGAGAACTCTCACCTTCCGTGAGTTTAGCATCGTGGGCTTTACCTTTGCTCTCATGTTCAACAGGAGTAATTGTAGATGGTTCTGAATTGTCACATGAGACTATGAGCATCTCATTTTCTATCACATCATCCTCGCTCTTTTGTACATTGTCCTGTAAAAGGTTAGGCATAGTAGGAGGAATAACAAGAGATTGATCTAGTTGATGCACCTCATCATTTGAATTAATTACAAGAGATGGATTAACAAAATTTTCTCTCATAAGATCTTTCATATCATTCCAAGTTTGAGGTTTATCAGAAGGATCTAAAGACTCCCACCAAGATAAAGCAGAATGTCGCAAAACACTAGATGCATTTTTTTCCTTCCTCCTTGGACACATAAAGCGAGTAGCAAATATGTTTTCTATGGCACTTTCCCACTCCATGTACCCATCAGCACCTATACCATCATAAGTCGGTGGATATGAACAACCTGTCATTGTTAGAATCAAACAAGAAAACACACAAGTATGTATTTTCCTATGAAGTACTATAGGATGTGGTCAAGGAGTAAAGTCACACACTCTCAAGCGTCTTATCACGGTCTTATAAGTGTTCTTACCAAAACAACAGGCGGTGCAATCTGTCGGTGACTGTGATACCGTTGTAGCTTGAGTGTAATAGTTGCAAGGTGAACCTGTACTTGGTTAGAAGAAAGTGGAGCTTGGACATGCACAATATAGTAGCAAGGAATAGCAAAATTCGCAACTGAATGGCAAAGCTGAATAAGTATCTCAAGTACTTGTCTTAGTTGCTGGCCTACTCACGTTCCAAGTACCAGATATATCAAGTGATGTGAACAGCAAGAATATGATTAGGAACAAGGTAGAAATCAGTACACGCAAACACAGCTCAAATGGCGCTCTCTATGTGCTCCTCTAGATATTGTTCCACTTTTGCCGCTCTATTTTTTCTCTATTTTTGGGCTGTCGTTGTTTTTTTGGGATTCTTTAACTTTTTTTTTTATTTTTTTGATATTTTTTCTTCACTTAAGAGCACAAAAGAAGTAACCACAGAAAATATAAGCTTAAACAAGTGAAAGACGTGGCCTGTGGAATTTTCAGAAGACGTGCTCGAAATCGACAAAGACCTTGTGACCATGAAAAGAGGATCTTGTGACCACTTTTTGACCAAAATAAAAATCTTCGACCCGACAAGCATGGATGGACGGATCCGAAATTTTTTTCTGATCAATTTTGATATATGGAACGTCGAAATCCGAGTTCGTATGCGAAAACTAGATCAGTTTTACGAACGCACTCCGAATTAGAGGACAAAACAGGAAAAATACGCGCAAAATTGGTCACGGCAGCAATGATTTGATGGAAACTGTGATGACTAGTGTAGGAAATTAGAAGGTGTGGACTAGGGTTTGATGGATACAAAGGAAACTCAACAAGACTTGGAGATGTTCATGGATTATGATGAAAAACAAAGGGAAAAACACAAACTGGACTAAAAAAACGATCTAAAACCAGCAACCAGAACTTGACCTAGGGCACAAACTCAACAACGCGAAACAGAGATGAAATTGCACGGCACAATGAGGCTATAGGACATGAAATATGTGGCGGTGTATATTTTTTTTGCTTTTTGTGGACTATAGGTAATGCAAAAACAGTAACAATCTAAAGGGGAAAACAAAGTTATACCTAACGGGCAATAAGGTCTCTGATACCACTTGATGTAGACTAGGCCCGATCTTCCGAAAGGTATGATAGCGTCGATTGGTGGAGACTCGACGTTCATGATCTAGGCTTTGAACCAAGACTGATTCGGACCCCCACAACCGTTACACCACTGCTCGGTTGGTTATCAACCACGCGAACGCGATTGACCTCGCCGAGAAGGCTTTCCTGCAAGCGAATCGAGAACACAAGCAAGAACGAGATAAATGCAATATGAAATTGCAAATAAATATGAGGCTTATGATAATGAGAAAGAGTTCAAGTCTTTATTCGAAAGGACTAATCGCCACAGGCGAACAAGATCAAGAACTGGGGCCCTAGTTCACAGCAAGCGGCCTTGGCGGTGACAGTTCCAGCAAAACAACGTCTGTTTCACGAGGAAATCAAGAACTAAACAAAACCCAAACTCTAAGGAGAGCGACGGCTGCTATTTATAGAGTCTTGGGCGTCACCCCCCTGGACACACCCCCTAATGGGCCCAAACACGATACACAGTCCAATGGACCAAAAGACGGTGTCGCAGCACCCTGGCAGATTCTGACGCTGACTTGTTTCAACAATTCCTGTTGATTCCGAAGGTCTTTTGACGTGAAACCACTTGGATTGGCTTCCTTATCAAATTAGATTTCCAATCATATGTGGATCGTCGAAAACGGAGTCCGGATGCATCCTGGGTGACCTGTTTAAGGCAGACTGGTCCTGGAGCCCGAGCCGGACTCGAACTTGATTTGGGTCTCCACCTCGGGGACTCGAATCGGATGAGCTTCGGGCCTCCTTCTCGGTTAGGACACCCTCGCTGATCTCCTTGGTCTCCATATGGTTCTCCAAGCATGGTCATATGTATGGAGGTCATGTCCTCATCAATGATGTCCTCGATCCCAGCGAGGAACGTGCAGATGGCGGGCTACTGCTCCTCCTCCTGCATGGGTGGTTCGGGATCTTGTAGATGCAAGTTCCCGAGCTGGTCGGCAATCAAGTCGAGGCTATCGATGGTGAGCTGGTCGCTCAGCAACATCATCTTAGCATCGTCATCGATCCTGAAGATGAGACCCACCTAAAACACGATGAATCTGCATGCAAAAGGCCCCTACCTGGCATGCCGACTCTCAGAAGTATTTACTCCAGCAATATGGATCTGCGTATTTGCACACAGGGAATTAGATGGGTAGCACAAGAGACATAGGGTTTATACTGGTTCAAGTACATGGTACCCTACGTCCAGTTCGAAGTAGATCTGTCTTTGTTCGTAAGCTCGGTTACAGGGGGTGCTGATTGTAGCTATGCCTAGATGGAAGCAATAGAATGGCGATCGAGAGGTCCCTACCCCTCCTTATATAGCCTAGGGGGTAGGGTTACAATAGATCCGATTGGCTAACAGATGTATTTCCTAGTTTATTACATGGAAGGTACAACATATCATTTGATCTTATCCCAAAGATATCGGAACACCGACTATCTACACTTGCCGACTTGATCATCATGTCTGCTGATGCGTCCGGTGTATGCGGGCCTCGTACTTCATCGTCTTCAGCTCATTTGATAGGCTTGTGCTGGATATACAGGCAGTGAGGTATCCGGGGCCCATATATCCGACAAGGGGCTTCTCTCGGAAGGCTAGGAAGTGTGTCCAAATGATTTTTCATGTGATTTGGCTTTGGGACCCACACTTGTTTTTGATGTGGGGCTTTGGGTGGTTCCTGAAACACTCCATCTTTGGTGGTTGGGTTTGTAGGCTCAAATGGAGTGATTTTGATTAGTTTGGGGGTAGTGGAGGAGTTTGGTTTCTCACTCGGCTTCAAACCACTACACTCTCCAATTTTGCCATAAAGCTGGTCACTCTCAACACCCTCTCCAGCAAAGCCTAACCCAGGTCCACCAATGCAATGCTTAAATTGTTGGACGACCATCATGCCCAACTGTGGCTCACTCCCAAACACCCAGCTCAAGATAGTGCGAAGGTATGTGTTTTCTTCCTTGGATCTAGTCTTGGCTACATGACAAGCCTCAAGCTCAAAAGCCAACCCTTCGCAAAGTGTACACTCTGCAAACTTAGCAGCACAGCTCTCTTTCTCAAGCAATGCTATCCTAGCGTTCTTCTCCTCTAGCTCTTTCTACAAAGTGGGACATGACTTGCATGCACCCAACAAGCTATGCCTAGACTTCACTTCATCTACTTCATCTAGCAGACAAGCATACTTGGTTTGGAGGGTGGCAAGGTTAGACATGTGAACTGCACAACTATCACACTCTGTCTCCTCAGAAACAACAATAGCAGCACTAGCAAACTCCAGATCCTTAAGTGCTTGCTCTAGCTTGACCTTAAGCTTGTTTCTCTCCTTCACCACGTGCCTAAGCACCTTGTCTTGACTAAGCAAAGCATTTTTCATCGTCTCAAACTCGGTAGCTAACTCATCAGCAGAAGGCGGTACCTCAGAGTCGGAGTTGTTGCCGGTGGCATCACCGTCGCCACTCCTGTTATGGTCAACTGCCATGCCACAGAAGCCCTCCTTGACAGATTTGGTGAGGAAGCACAATCCATTCAGCTTGTCCTCAACCTTCCTCTTGGACTCATCATCACTCGAAGAAGAGGGGGAAGTGTGATCGCTGGTGTCGACGTCGAGGTTGCTAAGGAAGGCCAAGAAGGCTCGTTCTTGAGCTTTGATAGTCTTGCGGAACTGCTTCTTGAGTGCCTTCTTGTCGAACGTCCTCCTCCCTAGACTTGTGCTTGTTAGAGGTGTGCTCGCGCTTCTTCTTGTGCTTGCCGAAGTCATACTTGCCCTTCATCTTGGGGCAATTGGCGATGAAGTGGTCAGCGTCACCGCAGTTGAAGTAGCCCTCATTTTGTCCTCCACAGTGACGGTTTTTGCGGTTGTCGTGGAACCGCTTGAACCAGTTGATCACCAAAGCCAGCTCGTCGTCTCCAAGCACCTCAACCTGCTCCTCAGTGATAGACATCAAAGAAGACAAGGCAAACAAAGCGGGTGAGGGGTTAGCAGAAGATCCTCCAGATCCGGACACAAGGGCCATAGTAAGTGTAGATGGGTTCTCTAGTTTGGCTCTAGATTGGGGGTCTATCTCTATGGACTTGAGCTTGCTAAACAACTGATCGACCATGAGGGTCTCGTAGTTGGGGGACTCAATGATTGCCGAGACCTTCATTTCCCAAACCATCCGATCTAGGGCATGTAGCAATTTTAGGGCCCCTCATGATCTTCATAGGGTAGCTGTGGCTTGCTAGCACGCATGTTGTTCACAATCGATTGAAACCTCGAAAACATCAAATCAACTAACTCTATTGACGGTGAAAATGTCATAAATAAACATACTCAAACATTGTCAACAACCTCGAAATCAAAGGAAGAATAACATAACATGGACATATTTTATCAATAACAAGTTCCACTTGTACATGGAGGAATTTTTCTGTAGATAATGACAAATGGGGAGAATTGTGAGCCATGGGACCCACATAGGGGGGGGTCGGCCGACCCCCCCTTAGGGCCACCAAGCTGGTCCAAGCTGGAATGATCCATGTCAAAGTCCTCTAAGCCAATGTCTACCCTTGGATGCAAGTTGTGCTTCTTCTCAATAGCTCAAGATCAACTCACATGGATCCATGGGCCCACAAGGACACAAACCAACATGACACACATCAACCAAGGTGTCCAACCTCCACTATGACATGTGGGACAACCTTCTAGAAAATGAAGGAGGGCCCACCTGCCATAGGGGGGTCGACCGACCCCATCACAAGGTCAGCCGACCTACCATGTGGGCACAGGGGCATCCACCACATTCCAGCATGCCGTCATGCACCTCAGTGATCTCCACCCTTGATCAATGATGGTTCCAATGATGGTTTGATCCAATGGTTGAAGTGGAAAGGCACTCGGATTGATGACATGGCAATGGAGTAGCACCTACTCCACCTTCACTATAAATAGAGGCTCACACCCTGTCTACAACTCATGCTTTCAAGTTCAAGTGAAGAGTAGTATAGTTCCATTTCTCTTAGTAGGATAGTTAGTGTGGGCATTAGAGTTGAGTCGAGCTTGCTCGGGGTTTCCAGAGTTGTCTTCTAGAGACTCTGGTATAGCTCTTGTACCTTTCCTTTTTTAGTAAGACTTTTACTTTATTTAATATAGTTATATTCTTGCTCTACTTTACTTAGTCTTTACTTTGTGCAATATTACACTTGCTATAGTATTGTTTTGATCTATCTTTAGCATATACTTGTTGGATATTAGATTGTAATCCAGGCCCACACGTGTATTACGATCATCACCTGCCATAGGGTGCTCTAATTGATCTGTGCATGTGCAATTAGAGTAGTGAGAGAAGGTGCAAGCGTGGTGCTTATACATTATCTTGCCTTTGGTTACCGCTTATCGCATGGATTGTTTGTGGTAATTAGCATGTGGTGACAACCTTGTCTACCCTTTGTATTCCACCATGTGTTGTTAGGCAAGTTATTAAAATCGTAAGGCTCTAGTAACATGGTAGCTCCTTCAGGTAGGAGTTTTGCCTCCTATTTTCTCACCGACCACCTAGTATACTTGTTGTGTGGACTCAATCTATGTGTTGCAATTGTGTGATTAAGGTAGAATCATAGAAGATGAGTTTGAATCACAGGAATCCTTTACTCAGTCATTGTCCTCCCACCTAGCTATACCTTACTAGCTATCTTTTTATTATCTTTATCTTGGCTTGTTGCATCAACCCTTCCAGTTATATTTCGATTACCCCCTTGCACTAGTTGATACTAAGTTGTGGTAAACTTAAGGATCTCTTATTTATTATCATTCCTATCTACCGCTTTCCTTTGGGATAAAATAAATAACGATACCTTGGAATACTCCCGAGTGAAATGCTACAACGGTATATTCTATGCGCTTGTGGAATTATCCAATAGAAATAAGAAATACCAACAAGCATTTCTGGCGCCGTTGTCGGGGAAAGCATCAGCCTAGGAATTTTAATAAATTTGAATCCAGAATTTGCCATCAATTTAGTTATCAATTAGTTGTGGGGGCTTACCTTTGCCTTTGTTTCCCTTTATTGTGAAGCAAGGCATTGTATGAACGGTTTCCACCAGTCGAGCAATTTCATTGAAGATCCTGAGCAATTGGTGAGGAGAACTAGATGCCGTCAAGTTCCCCCTCAAAGGTTCTTCTCGATTCAGATCCATTCAAGGAAGGAGGCTCAGCACCACTACTCAAGGAAACTATGGCTCAAAAGACGATCTCCGACTTCTCGGCCCCATCGGCTACCAACGTGGCCACATGACCCTAGGTCAACTTGGAGGATGCTACCTTTGAGCTCAAGCCTACGCTTATCAACATGGTGCAAGCCAACCCATTTTGTGGGAAGCCCCATAAGGACGCCAATGCCCACCTGCAACACTTCATGGAGCTGTGTGGCACCTTCACCATCAAAGGGGTGACATTTGACGCCATCCGTCTTTGCCTTTTCTCATTCTCTTTGCTAGGGAAGGCGAAGCAATGGTTCTACACCAACCGTGATAGATGCACCAATGTGTTCCTCGAGAAGTTCTTTCCGATGGGCAAGACCAATGCAATTCATGGAAGGATCTCAAGCTTCCAACAACAATCTGATGAGACGATTCCTGAAGCATGGGAGGTCTCTAAGAGTACATTCGTTCCTATCCTCATCATGGGATTGAAGAATGGCTCCTTATCCATGGTTTCTACCATGGGCTAATCAGCATGGCCCGTAGTCACCTGGATGCTGCTGCTGGAGGGGCATTCTTTTCACTCAATGTGAAAGATGCAAGAGACCTCATCGAAAAGATGGTGGTCAATCAAGGATGGAATGAAAAATACCTCTAGCCAAAGAAGAGAGGTATGCACACCTTTCATGATGTGGACATGCTCTCTGCCAAGATGGACCTCTTAATGAAGAAGGTAGAAGAAGGATCCAACTCCAAGAAGGATCAGGAGGCCATTCAACACTACGCCACCACATGAGCCATTGAAGCTGATCCCTGATGTGAGGCATGTGGCGGAGATGATAATTCAGGCAACAATTGTCTCAAAACAAGGAAGGACGTGAACTTCATCATCATCAACAACAACAACAATGGGTATCGATCCCAACAACAAAATGGATGGAATAAACTATGGCTATCTCCTCGACTCGCCATTCATCACCAAGAAGGGAGATCCTGGTGACCCAATGATTGAGTGCTCAATTGGACCACAAGTCTTCCACAATGCCTTTTGCGACCTTGGATCAGGAGTCAACATCATGTCCAAGATAACATATGATAACCTGCTAGGTGGACCTTTGTTCGCTACCTTTATTCATTTGCAGATGGTGGACCAAACAATCTAGTTGCCTGAGGGACTAGCAAGAGACATCCTAGTAAAGATCCAAGATGACTAAGTCCCCGTGGACTTTGTGATTTTGGACATGGGAGCCATTGAGGACGTTCCTTTCATCCTTGGAAGGCCATTCCTCAACATAGCAAACGTGGTCATCTACGTGGGATCGGGGCAAATCCACTTCCGAATTCAGAATTCGAAGGTAAAGTGTGCTTTTAATGGATATACTAACAATCAAGTCAAGGCAAACCATCCTAAGAGAAGGCCATGATACAACCAAAGGAGGAACCAAAAGAAGGATGAACAGACCAAATAGGAAAAGAAGGACAACCGAAATCAAAATCCAAATAGGTTTGGAGGGAAAAGGAGGTGCAAACATCTCGGTCTCCATCTTTGGGAACGACCAATGAACCCAAAGAATGAACATGCCAGAGAAGTCCTGCTCTAAGGACTTAAAATATGAAGCCCTTGCCGAAAGGTAATTGGTAGTTATCTCATATTTGATTCTTTTTCAATTTGCATTCTCACTTTGCATTTTCATTTTGCATTTTTCATGCTCAATTTTTCAACAAACCTTTTTCTTTTATGCATTTAAGTTGAAAATAAACTTTTCACAAAATTTTGAGAAGTTTTGGAGGGAAGAGGGGTGTCAACTGACCCCCTAGGATGGCTTCTACCATTTCTTTTGAATGGGGAGAAAGAAGTGACCTTGGTGGAGACAAAAGAAAAAGAAAATAGGGACTAAGGCAGGTCGCCCGACCACCCTATGGCACCTTTGGTCACTTCTGCTTTCACCATTTGTTCTTGCTAGGAATCCAAGGTGGAGTGGCAGTGGTTGGCATGGTAAATGGAGGAGAAGGGAGGTCGGGCAACCTCCCCATGAGACCTCCAAGCCACGTCCTTCCTTTCCTATAAAAGGCTATGCTTGGGGAACTCATTTTCACACTCAATCTTCATAAATCTCGAGCTTCCCATCTCCCACTTCTCTGATGTTTTGTGAAAGTTCTTCTCAAACTTAGTTCATAGGTTAGCCACATTAAGAAAATACCAAAAATATTTTCTGTTTTTCTCTTGCATTTTAGTTGCATTTTCAAGCTTGTCTTTGACCTTGAGTCACTCTCACAAGAACTTTTGTGGTGGTTCTTACACCCGACAAGAACGATTTGTGGAGTGTGACTACCCACAAGAACGGTTTTGTGGAGGCAACCACGCCCCACAAGGACTACTAACCCGGATGACTAACGCTAATGCTAATCCCGCTAATCCTTTATCGCTCTAGTTGTGTTCTTGTGTCTCTTCTTGCTGCAGGAAAAAATGAAGAACCCGCTCAAGACGACAATCAAGAAGGTGAAGAATGTTGTTGGTGGGAGCTCGTCCCGACTCTCCCGTCACTCTGATGGTGACTCTCAAGGAAGGAGAAGGGGAGGTTCTTCCCATTTCTCTTGGGAGGACACACCAAGTGATGAACAAGGCCAGGAGGAGCAACATCTTGGTGCACACGAACAAGCCGCACCAAGCGAAGGTCAATATCATGGTGCAATTGTTGTACCCCCGATGAGAGCAATGGATCTCGAGAGTGGTCTCTGGTTCAACCAACCAGAGTACCTATAATGCCTCTCAATCCTAGGGCGCACGTTTGAGCACACCAAGATACTTGACCCAAGCCTCCTCAGCAGATCAGGTATGCACATGGAATTTACTACTGTCTTTCCTACAATTGGTTGGCAGAGTTTTTGGAAAATTGCTGATGAACTAGGAATTAGGCTTCTTACCATAGAGTTCTTGTGCCCGTTGCAAGTTTCTCATGATGGAGTTTATTTTCGCATGTTTAATCAAGAGTTTAATCTTTCATGAAGTCAATTAAATGTTGCTCTTGGTTTTGATGAAACATGCTTGCTAGATTTAGACTCTGCCACCCATAGATTTAATAAAGCTAAGTTTTGGGAAGCCATAACAACTTCACATAATTGTTTTAAACCAAGACCCAATGAAATCCAAAATCCAACCCTTCGTTTTCTTCACCGTTGGATGGCTGTAAATCTTTTTCCTCGCAATGATGTTCATCCCTTAAGAGTTGAAGATTTAAAACAGTTGTATGCCATGGTTCATAAAATTCATGTTTCACCTGTCAAGCTTTTAGTTGCTCATTGGCAAGGAGTGTTTAGTAGAGTTGGCTCCATCGAGTTTGCCTCTTTAATCACTCGTATTGCTGAAATAATGAACCTGCTAAATGGTGCACATCCTTTTGAATATATAACCATAGCTAGGGGCATAATCACAAAAGAATATTTTATTCATGCCCACATGCTAAAAAGAGGTCCAAGAGACTGGCTTAAAATGATTTATCGTAGCCATAAGGCTGAGGTCTCACTCCCAAGTTAAATACATCAGTTGTATAGGGCTCGCCAATTAACGTTTGATTTGGACCAAGTGGCGAGACACCAAAGTTTTGTAGGTACAAATACAGACAGGATCACATGAAGCTTGACACTAGCTGCTCAATTTGAGCAAGGTGGCACATCATGAGGTGCGGGTAGTGATGACGATGATGAAGAGGAGGCAACATTGAGTGCCATGGAAATTTCAGGTTCAAGTGGGATGCCTCCACCACGACCATCACGCACCCAAAGAGCGTGAGCTTCCTTCTCATCCTCATGAGATAGGGAACATCACGACTCATGGCAAGGTCTGGACCATCTCGCCAATGAAATGGGTGAGATGCGCATAGAGCAAGGGGCCACATTGAACATAGTCTAGCAAAACATCTAGCTAATCCAAGCCATCCAAGAAGAGGAAATCCATCATTGGATGGCTTGGTGGGTGCAACAAGGAATTTACCCACCACATCCACCACCAGGTCATTAAGCAAAAGACAAGCTTGGGGGAGGTTCCCTCCCCCACTAAAGAAAGTATTTATTTTCTGCATTTGCATTTTAGTTAGTTTGACTTCTTTCCTTTATTGCATTAAAAAAATCTGAATATGATAAATAGTTGCTCTGTTAATGTTTCTCTAGTACCTAGTTTACAACTTGATATTTCTCTAAGTATGGATTACTTGGCTCATATGAAACCTTCATGAACCTAAAACTTTTGTGGGAAACAAGTGCTATAACTAAGTCTAAGTTGTTGTGAGATAAGAAATAGCAAGACAAGAGCTGCTATAATACTGTTCCAAATGAGTATGATTATCAGAGTTTTATTCTTGAAATGATGAAAAACCTTTTTGTTCCTCAATGGTGATAATTCCTACCAAAGCCATATACGCTCTTTCATGATATAAGCTTTCTACATATGCTACTTGCTTTGTGTTGAGTTTTGTCAAGTCTTGTGACCCTTGTTGAGAGACTTATCAGGCTCCCAAGATCAAGATCACGTACACACCACATATATGTGCTACTTCTACACTGGAAGTACACAAAAACATGCCCTTCATTTTCCATAAAATAAATGCTCCATGCTCTAAAAGTGTGATCTCTCTCTAAATATGTTTTTAGTAGATGAGACATAAGGCTAAGCAAAAGTATGAGAAAAGAAAAATATTTGTGAGCACTTAAAGGCTCATAGAAAAAAATGATAGCCATGTCTCAAAATAATAAATTAGAGAGAGAGAACATATCAAATAGAGGAGTATTTTTCATACACCATGTTTCACACACTTGCACATCTTGATCTAAGAGCATGGCACTTCTCTCCTTGGATCCAAGCTTTGGCTTTACAGCATATGTATGGTAAGTATGCTACATTCTTCATTCCTACCTAAGCTCCACATAAGCCTTAAGAAGTAGGATGAAAAAAAACAAAAAAGGCAACTTCAAGAATATGCCTTGGTGAGGAACCATACACCATATGAGCGACATGAGAGTACCATATGAGGAACATTAAGTTTTCTTTTGAAAAATATTGCAAAACCTCCGATATGAAACTTGTGCGGAATGAGAAAAATGGTGCTCAAGTCAAGTTGTTCTGTCTCTCAACCGCCCAAGACAGAGGATAAGGCCATATGCCCAATGGAGGACAAAGGTAATATGGGTGAGTTTTCAACATTGCTAATTTTTCCATTCAAAGAGAAATATGTTTGTTGTACACTTGGTACTCTTGAAATGTGTAGCATTGTAGCAACTCCTGATCCACCGAGGCGAAGTTTAATTGTTTGCTCGAGATGAGCAAAGGTTAAGCTTGGGGGATCTTGTTGACGGTGAAAATGTCATAAATATACATACTCAAAACACCGTCAATAGCCTCATAATCAAAGGAAGAATAACATAACATGGACATATTTTATCAATAACGAGTTCCACCCTTGGATGCAAGTTGTGCTTCTCAACGGCTCAAGATCAACACACATGGATCCATGGGCCCACAGGGACACAAACCAACATGACACACATCAACCAAGGCATCCAACCTCCACTATGACATGTGGGACAACCTTCTAGAAGATGATGGAGGGCCCACCTGCCACAGGGGGGGTCAGCCGACACCATCAGAAGGTTGGTCGGCCTGCCATGTGGGCATAGGGGCATCCACCAACTTCCAGCATGCTGCCATGCACCTCAGTGATCTCCACCCTTGATCAATGACGATTCCAATGATGATTTGATCCAATGGTTGAGGTGGAAAGGCACACGGATTGATGACATGGCAATGGAGTAGTTCCTACTCCACCTTCACTATAAATAGAGGCTCACACTCCCTCTACAACTCATGCTTTCAAGTCCAAGTGAAGAGTAGTATAGTTCCATTTCTCTTAGTAGGATAGTTAGTGTGGGCATTAGAGTTGAGTCGAGCTTGCTCTGGGTTTCTAGAGTTGTCTTCTGGACAGCCTGGTATAGCTCTTGTACCTTTCCCTTTTTAGTAAGACTTTTATTTATTTAATATAGTTATATTCTTGCTCTACTTTACTTAGTCTTTACTTTGTGCAATATTATACTTGCTATAGTATTGTTTTGATCTATCTTTAGCATATACTTGTTAGATATTAGATTGTAATCCAGGCCCACACGTGTATTACGATCATCACCTGCCATTGGGTGCTCTAATTGATCTGTGCATGCGCAATTAGAGTAGTGAGAGAAGGTGTAAGCGCGGTGCTTATACAATATCTTGCCTTTGGTTACCGCTTGTCGCACGGATTGTTTGTGGTAATTAGCAAGTGGTGACAACCTTGTCTACCCTTTGTATTCCACCATGTGTTGTTAGGCAAGTTATTAAAATGGTAAGGCTCCAGTAACATGGTAGCTGCTTCGGGTAGGAGTTTTGCCTCCTATTTTCTCACCCACCACCTAGTATACTTGTTGTGTGGACTCAATCTATGTGTTGTAATTGTGTGATTAAGGTAGAATCATAGAAGATGAGTTTGAATCATAGGAATCCTTTACTCACTCATTGTCCTCCCACCTAGCTATACATTACTAGCTATCTTTTATTATCTTTATCTTGGCTGGTTGCATCAACCCTTCCAGTCATATTTCGATTACCCCCTTGCACTAGTTGATACTAAGTTGTGGTAAACTTAAGGATCTCTTATTTATTATCATTCCTAGCTTCCACTTTCCCTTGGGATAAAATAAATAACGATACCTTGCAATACTCTTAGGTGAAATGCTACAATGGTATATTCTATGCTCTAGCGGAACTATCCAATAGACATAAGAAATACCAACACTCTCCAGAAAGCTACACAAAGTTCTCATACTCTCGACGGTGTGTCTCAAAGGGTCTGGTTTTGGCATGGGATGTGCCCTCGTGATACCTCTCAAGGGTAGACCAGATCTTGTGAGTCGTCGCAAGATTTGAAACACGATCAAACTCAGGCAGCGAGAGACTTGCAAAAAGGGCATTTTTGGCTTATTGTTGGCTTCGTGTTGATCAATTTGGAACTGATCAACCCGAGCTGCCAAGACCACATAGTCCTGAGCCAAGAAAATCTCCCAAACTTTTGAGTTGATGCTCTACAAGTATGCAGACATCCGAACTTTCTAGTATAGGTAGTTAGTCCCATTGAAGAAGGGAGCTTTACTACTATCGCGCTCCATGTTGTCTTTGTGGATCAAGAACCGGTTAAGGTAGATTGATCCTTAACCCACTTCAATACCAATTGAAGGATCGAGAAAGGCGACCAGAGAGGGGTGAATGGGAGCCAATCAACCCTCGAGCCAACTAGTGGCTGGATGTTCTCGGTGATGACCAAAGAACACAGCAGGACAGTCACCACAGTAGAAAACCAAGTGCAACATAGAAACATTCCGAAACTCGAAAAACAGAGCTCTCAACTTCAATCACAATGAAGCAAGAGTCCGCCTCAAAATCCTCTAAGCCAACCGGTGACTTGAGGAATGAGAAAAGTTTCTGGGCACTGCTAGACACCCACGGAACATGCGGAAGCAAGACCAAACCAAGGAAACACCTCAGAACTACTAGAGGTCAATTATTAGCCCCCAGACCGTGGAACTTCAGCCTTTGAATGCGGAAGTTCAGCGCGCGAATGCTGAACTTTAGCATTCCGGCATGGAAGTTGGCGCGGAAGTTCAGTGTAGCCTATTTTCAGCAGCGCGAACCAACGAAGAAAAAGTCAGAACCTGATCAAACGAACTCAAATTGAGCTGAATTGCACACATCTTCTCTAGGGAGTCACCAAGGTGTCCACAAAAGTTGAGCTCCAAATGATTAAGGAAACTCTATACATCAAGAAATTTCTGGACCGGATTGAGGTTTTCTAAACTTTCCTCAAAATTCCCCAATCTTGTGCTCATGAGGAATCTACTCAAACTGACTTGCAGATACGTTCCTCATGTGTCATAGCATGTATCCATCCACCCCAATCGATCCCAAGTCCCCCAAAAAATGAAATCACCCAAAACTCAAGAGAAGGGGGTTCAGGAGAGGAATAACCGAATCGATACACAAGAACTCAGATCTAGAGCCACTAATTTCAGAGGTCAACATGCTTTATTTCAAGCACCAACAAGATCTAGTTCTTATAGAGGTCAGGTTACACAGCAGAGGAATCACTCTATACACTGTGGATCTCCTACCAGTGCTTAGGTAATGAAAACTAGAGACTAGGAAATCTAAGGAAATGACAACTGGAGAGATGGTCTGGTTAGAAGCAGCCATCCTCTTATTTATAGAGCTATTACATAACCCCCTAACATGCCCTTAGATAGTTTAGCTGAACCACTTAACCCCAGGGGCATAACGGTCCAACTTGAGATCCAAGCATCCGATGGCCATGGGCTGTCACACCACAAAATTTCCATTTTGGTGATGTGAATAGAAAACACTAAATAAAATAAATGTTTTCATGAATTTTCTAAAATCTTCCAAGATTTATTTATATTGTTTATAATTTAAACAATGAAAAATGTGATTTTCTTATACTTTTGAAGTTTAAACTTGATATGTTTGTTGCATTCATGCTGAGGGCATTAAATTTTATTGTGTGAAAAAATGAATTTATAAAACTCGTTTAAGCGTCGAATAGGTTTTATCCTATTTCCAAAATAAAAATATAAGTTTTTGTTGAAAAGTAAATTTAAATTTAGATTGAAAAAGGTAACTTTAAAAGTGAGTTGATTTGAAAACCTCTAATGGTTTAAACAAATTTAAAAACAAGTTTGACTCAAAAGGTTTGAATTTAAGTTTCAAACTATTTTTACAAAATTTGAAAAAGTTTGAAAACCCTCTCTCAATGCTCAGGAACGAAACTCTCTACCTTAGCCCATCAAACCCTCTCTCTATCCGTCTTTTTTCCTTTTTGGCCGTAGCTCTCTACATCTCGGGCCGAATCGCAGCCAGCCTGACCTGCTTCCTTCCGCTTCCTCTTTGTTTCGCGTGCACAGCAGCCCAGTCGACCTGAGGGGCCCCAGCCAAGGCCCAATGGACTCCTCTTCCCGCCCCTGCCTCTCCCTCTTGGGCCGCGCTCGGCTTGGCGGCCCAGCTCGCCAGCGTGTGGAGTGGCCCGCTCTCACTGCTCGTCTCCCTCTCGCTATAGCCTGGCCCTCCTAGCAGTCTACCCAGCACCTGCTGACTGTAGGGACCACACGTCAGCGACCCCATGACCCTTCTCCTGCCTCCAGCCGTTACCACCGCCGCTGTCGGTTTGCCTCCATGCGAGTGCGCGTTTAGTGGAGGGCGTGGTGGCCTACCATTACAGCTCGGTGCACCACCGCCTCGCACCACGACTCCCCCACTCCCCTCTCCGCCTATAAAGAGCACCCTAGCGTCCCCGTGCTCTCCCCTTTTCCCCCAAAACCGTAACCACGCCACCACCCTCTCGATCCGCCGCCTTGGAGCTTCCCCACCGACATTGCAGCGCCGTCGGGCTCCGCCTAGTGAAGCCACACCCACCGCGCTAGGTCTTAGCTCATCTCAGTGCAAGCATGGAGGCCGTTCGACCTCACCAGAGCTCCAAGCCTATCGTCATCCGCCTCACCACATCTCCCTCCCCCTCTGCCCCGAACCAAGCATCGAGAACCCCCTACTCGACTCCGCAATGAGCTCCTCTCTATTTTTCGCCGCTTATCGTCGTCCACCGTGCCCTATAGATCGAGTCTGAGCCTACATCGGCAAAGCCTCGCCGCGGTAGCCATGGCACCATCGTGCCTACTCTGTTCCGGCGACCAGGAAGCAGTGGTGCGCCCCTGGTCATCCATCTACCGATCAACGGCTCTAGTGCACCTGCACACACCGCCTCAGGCGTGGGCGCAGTCCACGGTGTACCGCAGGCTTGGGACTCAGCCGGTCCACGGGCTGTGGACCGAACCCACCGCACAGTCCCAGCTGCTTTGCAATCTTCCCCTTGCCCTTATCAAAAATTCCTCTACAAATTTGTGAGTCTCGGCAATCTTACCCGCTACCCCCTAATATCTATGTTTAACTCTGTTTTGGTCCTAGCACAAAAGGAAAAAAGAGTTTATTTGTTTTAAAATTGTGTTAATGATGTCATTATATTTGTTAATGATTTCATTAACTAGTTTTTGGTAATAAAAATATCTATAAATTTATTTATTTATTTTGTTTTTATAAAATTGATTAATGATGTCATAAATCATATTTATGATGTTATTAGCTTGTTTTGCTTGTAAATAATTCTGAAAACTGGCATTTTAGCAAATGAGCCATTAAACTTTATAAAATAATTTTGTGGTCCAAATAATTTACTTTTTGGTCCCTAATTTTGAAAAGTAATTACAAAAATGTCCTTTTATTTAGCAAAATGCCCCTAAAACTTCAAAAGCTCATATCTTTTTAACTGTAGCTCGGTTTTAGGTGGTTCTTGCGCTCACGAGTTCGTAGAAACGAGACCTATACGGTAGGAACCTTTATAGCTTGTTTTTGTAATGCTTCGTGTACTTTTTTAGGGTCATTTATAGGTGGTTGTACCGGATGTTGTGTTCTATAGAAGTGAAGCTATGCAAGGATGATCCAGAAGAAATGTTTGAGAAGTTTGAGCAACATTTGGAGGCAAGTGTAACATAAGTACGCCTTGTTACCTAATAACCATATAATCACTTTCATATGCATGTGTCTAATATGATGAACCCATAAGGACTTTACCTAGTACTTTTGATATCATGTATTCCTTGTTCCTTGGGTTTATGCATATGGGTAGTTTTGGCTTAGCTTGCAATTACCATTGTTATAATATTTAATTTGATTAATGACTTATGGAATCATTGGTTAAAATGATGTTTTTAGCAACATGGACAGAAGGGGCTAGAGCATTGGGCCTTTTTGGGTGCTAGTCTGCCCTCCGTAAGCACTAAATCTTAAAGCGGCCACCTAGGAGGTTCCGTACAACCTTGAGAATCACATGGCTCTGATCTTAACTAAGTAACTAGTTTTCTCTAGCTTATTAGTGATTACCGAAAGGCACAAGAGGGGGTGCCATGTTGGATATGGCTCTTGTCCTGCCCAAGTGAGTATAGGGTTGTGTGTCATGTGTGCCACTTGGGAGGAGAGCATCCATATACACTTGCCACTGAAACCTCACAGCTACTAACTTGTTAGAGTAATTAGTGAAAAGTTGTGTAGTGAGACCCTACTGCACATTCTTGGAAAATGTGATATGGGAGTCATGACCCCTGGCATATGGGAATCACGACTCGGGGGTAAAGTTGTACAAAGTCGGCAGAGTTGATCTAATCTGATATATCAGCCGTGCTCACGAACACGAGCGGCCTAGATCCTTTTTGAGTTAGATGGTTTGATGGATGGTTTGGGACATGATTAATCTTGATGATAATTAATTATATTCACATGAGAGCTCTAAGCATAACCTAGCAATTTAGGTTTAATAAATAAAATATGACCAACTAAAAATGCTTACCACAGTACAGCCGAGTCAAGACTTTTGAGCCTTGCATAAACTCATCTTATGCTTGTTGAGTATGGTGTGCTCACTCTTGCTTTACAATCAACAAAATCCTGGATGGTTACCAGATGGTGGTTCAAGTGATGAGTTACCTGAGATGTTCGAAGAATACTAGGCGAGTGCTCCCCCAGTCAACCGTCCCTGTGGAATATGGAGGCCTCAAGAGAAGATTAAGGATAGTTTCCGATGTGCTTTGTTATAGATGTAAGTTAATGTAAATATGTTTCGCTATGTAATAAAACAATGCTTCTGATATTTACCATATCTGTCACTATATGTGTCGCGTGGACATCCTGGGCACACATATAGTTAGCGCTTGGTCTTCTTTGGAAAACCAGGTGTTACAAAGTGGTATCAAAGCAGTGTTGACTATAGGACGCTTAGCCTAGTTAGAAATGGTCGTTTTTATAAACTTATTTTGGTGAAATCTAATCGTGGCTTCCTCGCCCTTGATGCTTTGTGAAAATTAAAAGTACTCTTTACCAGAAGCCCCTTGTTTCTCCTAGATCAGTGGATATGCATGTGAAGTTGAAGACTCTACATCAACAAGAAAAATCATCACACTAAAGAAGACTAAAGATTTCAAGATCGTTCTGTCCTATGACCTACATAAGTAGGTTTTTACCCGAGCGCTTTTATGTTAGCAACGATGCTAAGATAAGTGTTAGTTTGTTCTGATTAAGGACAACAACATGTTAGTGTGTTCTTACATGGTTGATTGTTTTGTTATCGCGTCCATGTGTGATTTGGCTCTTTGTAATGAGTGCCTCATCAGTGAATCTCAGGACAAGATTCCTGTGAAGGGGGGTAGTTTGTCACACCCCAAAATTTCCATTTTGGGGATGTGAATAGAAAACACTAAATAAAATAAATGATTTCATGAATTTTCTAAAATATTTCAAGATTTAATTATATTGTTTATAATTTAAACAGTGAAAATGTGATTTTCTTAAACTTTTGAAGTTTAAACTTGATATGTTTGTTGCATTCATGATGAGGGCATTAAATTTTATTGTGTGAAAAATGAATTTATAAAACTCGTTTAAGCCTCGAATAGGTTTTATCCTATTTCCAAAATAAAATATAAGTTTTTGTTGAAAAGTAAATTTAAATCTAAATTCAAAAAGGTAACTTTAAAAGTGAGTTGATTTGAAAACCTCAAATGATTTGAAACCCTAACCGACGCCCAATGGCCTCCTCTTCCTGCCCCCGCCTCTCCCTCTTGGGTCATGCTCGGCGTGGTGGCCCGCTCCCGCAGCTTACCTCCCTCTCACTGTAGCCTGGCCCCCCTGGCAGTCTGCCTCACAGCCACTGACTGCAAGGGCCCATGAGTCAGCAACCCCACGACCCTTTTCCTACTTCCAGCCATTACCGCCGCCACCACAGGTTCGCCTCCGCGCGAGTGCGCTATTAGTGGAGGGCATGGTGGTCAGCCGTTATAGCTCGGCGCACCACCGCCTCGCTTCGCGGCTCCCCCCTCCCCTCTCAGCCTATAAAGAGCTCGATAATCAACTAAAGCTGATCATCTCCTGACAATCACTCATCACAACTCGACACACAAGGGCACATATCAACCTTGTGTTCGCACCAAGCACGTATGGGAGGTGTTGAAAATTGAAGCTAGAATTCTAGAGGTGGAGAATCACTAAATCAGTTGAGGAGAGGTGATGTCCGGACATCCATTCATAAGCTGATGGCACACAAATAAGGAGAATATATTAGAAAATAGATAAAAGATCCAAGGGCTGTTGTAGCAAAATGCGCTTCGAAAGGGCGAAATCTATTAGACTTCTTGTACTACAACCTATCCACTTGAGTTTAAGTTCTTGATTTAACGTGGGTACTCGTATTTTTCTGAATCATTTCAGGATTTAATAGCACTATTTTTTAACCATAGGTGATGTACCCATCAACAACGAGGTGTTTGTGGTGATTTCGTCAATCTCAATATCCAACGACCTAGTCTTTCGGAGAGGCCAATATGGTGGCTTCATCAATCTCGAGGTTTACTGGCCTAATCTTTAGGAGGTGATCCTAGGGGTTGGGTGTGCATTTGTATATTCATAGTGTCTAATCTTTTAGAGGTACTCATAGGAACTAAGTGTGCGTTCGTACATTTACAGGGGTCAATGTGCTTATATGTATTACTCTTCAGGAGAACTGTACAAGTTCCTGGATCCAGACTGTGGCTATGTCACCAGTTTCACTGTGCACTGTTGGATCGATGGCGTAGGGCGCATTCTTCTTTCCGCCAGTTTCCCCATTATCATGGGTTCGGAACCATGCCAAGCATCGAGTTGTTCATCGGAGGTTCGTGTGTGGCTCTCTGGTGGTACGGACACACAAAACACTTAGAGGCACAGGCGATTTTATCCTGGTTTAGGCTTCTGAGCACCACGTCCAGCAGTATGGTGTTCTTCATGTTAGGAATGCCCAATCAGGAGTTTCTTACAACAATGGAGTAGCGAGACAGAGTTTGGTAGGGGATTACGTGGTGCTATCCTAGGGTTGTTCGGTTTGGTTTCTACCTCAGGCTAATAAATCTGCTGATCATCTGAGCCGATTGTCTATGTTCTGATCCCTTCTTTAGGAGCCTATGCCTCCACTTATATACCAAGGAGGGCACATGATATAAAAATGAGTAGGGTATACCCTACGGATTCTCTACCTAGTGCTTTTGGTTCCTCCGTCTTGGCGCCATCGAGTACTCCTTTGTCATGTAGGAGTGGGCCGACAATGCCACAACCACTCCTAGACGTCTCTGTGCAGTCTAGGGCTTGACCATTAGGTGCTGTCTTCCGCAATGTAGCCTTCCCTAGTGTGCCTTCTCGAGGCTTCCTTGGCAAGAGGGGTTGATGAGTAGGCCCAGAGCCCTTCACCCCGCGCGCTTGGGGAGTCTCTTGTCCTGACACGTCACACCCATTGCGTGACCCTGCCGAGGGGGTGGCTGACAGTGCCTCGCAATAGTTGGCTTCTTGTCTTGGCTCCAGATGTCGGTTGGCCCCGAGCTAAGGCTCGGGCAGTTGCCAGGCCAATGGCTCAGCCCGGGCTCCCCGTCGGTCAGGAATCCCGACACTGTGGCTAAGTCCATGAGCCCTAAGCCATAGTTGCCCAGTCATTCGGGCTTGTCCTTCTAACATCATGAGCCCCTCGGAGGAGGGTGATCCACGCGGTGCCGAGCCATCCGTTTTCTGCTAGAGGATACGCGCGAGCGTACCTGATGGGTATAGGCCCCGAGCCCCTGAGCGACTCAGAGTGTCAGTCGAGGGATCACTCGGTCTGTAGTCTCTTTCTTGAGGACTTAACATAACCCAATGTTAGACTCTCGTCAGGAGCCCCCGAGCCCTTCGTGGCCTCCTGGGTCATTTCTAGGATGGCAATGAGGGGTTGTTGCTGGCCTTGGCTAATCAATCGACCGAAAGGTGTTGGGCCTCATTGGCCTTTGGTTGGACATCCCTTCTGGAGACGCAACAGTTGCTTTACACGACCCTTGGGTCTGGCGATGCCATAAGTGAGCGTTACTCTGATAGAACCTGAGCGAGAGCCTGGCAAGTCTATCATGGGGCTGCCCACTCTGAGCCTAGTGAGGCGCCTGCTCACCCCAGCCAATCGTGGGTTGAGTGACTTGGGCTTGGTGCCCTGGCTTGGTGCCATTTCGTCGCTCGGCATCCCACGCTGATTCGAGGACTTGGTAACAGGCTTCTAGGGCTCGGGATGCACAAGGCGACGACCAAGACGCTCGGCGCACCCAGACTGGAGGCCGTTGATGGGCCCATTGCACAGTGCCCATTGCTCTTGATCTTTCATACCCCAGAGCCGGAAAAAGTCTAGATCACCCCCTCACCTATAACAAGGAGTCTACTTCACCCCCAAAACTATGAAACCGTCTGTTTTACCCCCTGAACTTTCCAAAACCGTCTATTTTACCCCTGGGCGGTTTTCAACGTCGGTTTTGCTACAGTAACAGCGGGTTTGCTACAGTACCGGCTGGTTTGAATTTCCTTTTTTAATATATTTTCGGTGCATTTTTGAAAAATCATAGTAAATCATAGAAAAATCGTAAAATAAAAAATCTAATTTTGTTGGACTCCACATGAGTAGATCTACATAGTGAATATATAATACGGTATGCTTTATTACAAAATTTTTACTGTAGCCTTAGATTAATTGGAAAATCTAATTTTGTCTGTAATTAATTGAAATAATTCATAGCTGCAGCTTGTATGGTCCAATTGTGGTGAAATTTTTATGGTACGCTAATTATTGTATGCTTGAACTATAGTAAAAATTTCGTACTCATTGGACCATGTATAACTTAGTTATAGATAAATTCTAATTAATTACAGACAAAATTGGATTTTTCAATTAATTTAAAGCTACAAAAAAAAATTTGTACTAAAGCATACCGTATTATATATTCACTGTGTAGATCTACTCATGTGGAGTCCAATAAAATTAGATTTTTCATTTTATGATTTACTATGATTTTTCAAAAATGCACCGAAAATAAATAAAAAAAAGAAATTCAAAACAGCTGGTACTGTAGCAAACCCGATGTTACTGTAGCAAACCCGATGTTACTGTAGCAAAACCGCCGTTGAAAACCGCCCTAGGGTTAAAATAGACGGTTTTGAAAAGTTCAGGGAGTAAAACAGACGGTTTCATAGTTTTGGAGTGAAGTAGACTCTTTGTTATAGGTGAGGGGTGATCTAGACTTTTTCCCCCAAGAGCCATCACATGGCGTCCATTGGCTGGACCTTTGATCTCCCGGTGGTGAGGGTCGGTGTAGCCCTCGGGCCATCATGGGGCCGGTTGGTCAGCGGGTGGAGTGGTTTCTCCACGTGCGCACTTCCCACTGTTGCTAAGTGTAGTCTTTTGATATTCCTCGGTCATCGTGCCAGCAGGTGGAGTTAAGGTGCGTAGCGCACCATGCTCCGTGCAGGGTGAACCGCCGTGCCGCGAGGCGATGATTCGAGGCGGCGCGACTGTAGCATTTTGATCACGCAGATCTGAGCTGTTGGTGCCATGCGGAGCATCCGAGAGCGGCGCGAATCCTCGATTCTTACGGAGTGTGCGCATTGTAGCTCTGTTGTGTAGTGGTGCGAATCTCAGAGCAGGACTTGATGGCTCGGCACTTCCCATCGGTCATGCCATTATGGCGCAGTTTCCTTCACGCAAGTGGCTCATGCCCATCACTCATCTTTGACGGATCCTAGCCCTCTTCTGGGGCCAGGGGCCAGTTAGCGAATCTACCATTGGCAGATGATCGGTCGGCCGTCACTACCCTAGGTTTCCCTGCTCTAGGCTATAAATGTCCTCCTAGTTGGGTGACCAAGTGGAAGCTCACTCAGACTCTTGTTTTCGCCCACACAACCCTTGTCGCCATGGTCTGGCCATCGAAGTGGGATGACGCTCTCCGTGTTAGCCTTCTAGGCATGGGGAGGAGCAGCTGTGTGGCACGGCATGAGGGGGCGAGTTCCCCTATGCTGTCGGCTAGGGGCCGCCCTTCTCTCCTCCCACGTCCTTCTCCTGCCGGGCTCCCTGCCGTAGTTAGCCTTTGCGCTGCCTCTGCACGTGAGGGGCCGGTGGCAAGCGACGGGTCCCCCATCTTTGTCAGAAATGGCATGGGGCCATATCAATCTAACCCTCACGTGAGGGCAGAAGTATTTCAGCGATGTTAGTTGCCACAAAATCCTTCCTTCAGGGCTGGTTTAGATTGCAAATTTTTGCAATCTGGACACTGTAGCACGTTTCATTTGTATTTGACAAACTTTGTCCGATCATGGATTAACTAGGCTCAAAAGATTCGTCTCGTGATTTACAACCAAACTGTGCAATTAATTATTTTTTTTACCTACATTTAATGCTCCATGCATGCGTCCGAAAATTAATGTGATGGAGAGAGAGTGAAAAAACTTGGAATTTTGAGGCAATCTAAACAAGGCCTCAGTTGGGCAAGGAGGATACCCACTCGGAAGGGTCGGCGCTACCTCGTCGGTGAGGCTAGCAGCTCGAGCTACACCCCCGACTGGTGCCCAGGGGATAGGTCATCATGAAGGAAGGGGGATGGAGCATGCAGAAATGGACACGACATCCTCTGTCGGTGTTGGTATTTCTTATGCTCAAGTAGAATATTCCACAAGTGCACAGAATACCATTGTAGCACTTCACCAAGGAGTATTACAAGGTATCATTATTTATTTAATCCCAAGGGAAAGCGGTAGCTAGGAATGATAATAAATGAGAGATCTTTATGTTTGCCACAACTTAGTATCAACTAGTGTATGGGGATAATCGAAATATGATAGGAAGGGTTGATGCAACAAGCCAAGATAAAGATAGCTCGAAGATAATTAGTGAGGTATAGCTAGGTGGGAGGACAGAGAGAGAGTAAAAGGTTCCTATGAGTCAAACTCTACTTCTATGGTTCTACCTTAATCATACAATTATAACACATAAGATTGAGTCCACACTACAAGTATACTAGGCGGTAGGTGAGACAATAGGAGATGTAACACCTACCCGAAGCACCTACCTTTTTACGGGGAACTTACCTTTGGAGAACTTGGCTAACAACACTTGGTGGAGTACAAAGGCTAGACAAGGCTGTCACCACTTGCTAGCTACCACAAGCAATCCGTGCGATAAGCGGCAACCAAAGGAAAGATAGTGTATAAGCACCACGCTTACACCTTCTCTCACTACTCTAATTGTGTACACACAGGCCAACTAGAGCACCTAATGATAGGCAATGATCGTAATACATGTGTGGGCTTGGATCACAATCTAATATGTAACAACTATATGCTAAGATAGGCCACAACAACAATATCATAAGTATAATGTTGCACAAAGTAACAACTAAGTAAAGTAGATAAAGAATATAAATATGTTGAATAAAGTAGAATCTTACTAAAAAGGAAAAGGTACAAGAGCTATACCAGATTCTCCAGAAGACCAGATCTGGAAACCCGAGCAAAGCTCACTACTCAACTCTAACTCCCGCACTAAACTATCCTATACTACTAAGATAGAATGGAGCTATGCTACTCTTCACTTGGAGCTTGAAGGCATGAATGGAGAGGGGGGGGGTGTGAGCCTCTATTTATAGATGGATAGAGGTGGACCCATGGATCCATGTGCTCTCCATCTCCTTCCTTGGATCAAACCGCCATCAAATGGAGTGTGATGATGCACCAAAGTTGTGCTTCCTTGTATGGGTGCATGCACAAGGTCGGTGGTGCACCAGGGGGGTCGGCTGACCCCCTCTCTCGCATGTGGGCCCATCCCCTCCTATGGGGTGGGTCCCTGGTTGGTGTAGAGTGGGTATGTGTTGATCTTTTCACCATGGCATGTCAGTTTGATGAAGTGTGGGCCATCCAATCCATGTGACTTGATCTTTCACCATTGAGAAGAAACACACTTTGCATCCAAGGGTTGAGGACCACTTGGGAGTGTGTTACATGGATCATGGAGGCTTAGGAAGGCTGGTGGGCCCATAGGGGTGGTTGGCCAACCCCCCTATGGTGGTCCCACCTGTTCATTTCTCTCCATTTCCTATTGTTCTGTAGCAAATACTCCATGGACATGTGGAACTTGTTATTTAATAAAAATATTCTCATGATATGCTTATCTTCCTTTATTCCAAGGCTGTTGATGGTGTTTTTGAGTATGTGAAAGTATGACATTTTCACCATCACCAAGATCCCCCAAGCTTAACCTTTGCTCGTCTTGAGTGAAGGGACTGTGACGCCTAAGAGGGGGGGGGGTGAATTAGGCAACTTAAAACTATATTTCTAAACTATGGCCTCTTTTTCTAACCTTAGCAAAACCTATGCAATTAAGTAAACTATCTAAATGTGCAACTACGGTTTTGCTATAGTATTGCTATCTCTACCGCAAAAGAGTTATGCAACCTAGGTGTTGATGGTGAAAATGTCAAAATTTACATACTCAAAACACCGTCAACATCCTCAGAATAAAAGGAAGAATAGCGTAACATGAGCATATTTTTATCAATAACAAGTTCCACTTGAGGCATTTGTATGTAGGATATCACAAAACAGGAGGAAATGAGCCAATGCATACTTGCAACACTTTATGGAGGTGTGTGGCACCTTCACCATCAAAGGGGTGACGTTTGACGCCATCCGCCTTTGCCTCTTCCCATTCTCTTTGCTCGGGAAGGCGAAGTAATGGTTCTACGCCAACCGTGAGGAAGCCACCATCTAGGATAGATGCACCAATGAGTTCCTCAAGAAATTCTTCCCAATGGGCTAGACCAGCTTCCTTTGTGGAAAGATTTCAAGCTTCCAACAACAAGCAGATGAGATGATTCCCGAAGCATGGGAATGTCTACTGGAGTACATTCGTGGCTGTCCTCGTCATGGGATTGAAGAATTGCTCCTAATCCAAGGTTTGTACCATGGGCTGACCAACATGGCCCATAGTCACCTGGATGCTACTGCTAGTGGAGCGTTCTTTTCACTAAATGTGAAAAATGCAAGAGATCTCATCGAAAATATGGTGGTCAATCAAGGATGGAACGATGAACGCCTCCAGCCAAAGAAGAGAGGTATGCACACCGTTCATGAGGTTGATATGCTCTTTGCCAAGATGGACCTCTTGATGAAGAAAATAGAAGAAGGATGCAACTCTAAGAAAGATCAAGAGGCCATTCAACACTACGCCACCGCATGAGCCATCAAAGTCGATCCTTGGTGCGAGGTATGTGGCAGAGATGATCATTCGGGCAACAATTGTTCCAAAACAAAAGACAATGTGAACTTCATCATCATCAACAACAACAATGGGTATCGCTCCCAACAAAATGGATGGAATTCGCGCCCCTTCTACCAAGGTAATGGAGGTAATGGTTTTAATAATAATTTAAATAATAATTACAATAACCAACCTACATTCAAAGATCTTGTTTGCCAATCTAAAATCAATGAAAGTATAAATAAAAAGTTGTTTGCCAATGACAAAATTCTTGAAAACCTTAATGCTAAAATGGACAGCTTTCCTTCTGCCATTAAGAATCAATTGAGTTTTAATAAAATGCTAGAAACACAATTAGCACTATTAGCGGCCGCTGTCCCATCCTTCGAACAAGGTAAGATCCCTGGGAAACCCAAGGATCCGATTGATACTGTTAAGTTGGTTAACATGAGGTTTGGTAAACCTCCACTCCGGTCAAACTACGGCTATCTCCTTGATTCACCGTTCATCACCAAGAAGGGAGATCCTGGCCGCCCAATGATCGAGTGCTTGTTGGTGTTTCTTAGCATCATCACCAGGATTATTAGTCCATGGCAATGGCACCAGAAATGTCAGTTGGTATTCTATAATGTTTACAGAATAAATCTGTAAGCGCACGGAAATACCGTTGTAGCATTTCACCCAGAAGTATTTTAGAGTATTGTTCATTTATATTTTCCCAAAGGAAGACATGGTATAAAAGTCTCTAAAAGTGATATGAATATGATAACATGACTGCATAATAGACCAAAGTTCATAACAGGGGTAAGCTAGGATAAAATATTGGATAGTGTGACACACACTCAAGCCAATCTCAAGGATAAAGATAAAATAAGAAAAAAAGAATATACCTAAATAGGAGCAGGCTTATCCTAATGGTTATGCTAAGATGAGTAGATGATCATACATATACATGGTTTTCTAGGGATAGAGATCCTAAGTTAAGATAGCCTTGGTCACTAAAGACTTGCTTTGGGCACCAGATCGCACCTGGTCTACCAAGTGATGCTGGCCTGTAGCTCTATGTGGTACCCGAATGTGGGGGATTACGAAGGATGGATAGGGCTATCACCACCTACCGCCTACCCCTCAACCGTGGAGTACGAGGCAAACGAAGGTAACTTCTATCTTAGACACCATGTCTATGCTATTGGTTACTTCTCTAGCATTGGATAGGAACTTTTGTCTTTATCAGGAGTCCTCTACTAGAGTATTCATCACAAGGACGAACAACAAACCCGCAAGCTTATAATGACCAAGACTAACTTAAAATAGAACTCACCACCTCAACTTAGGTCTTGGTCTAAACATGTATGTTGTATGAAAGATTAAGCATAAAGTTTCATATGCTAAGTGAATAACATAAGAACTTTTCTCTAATTCTATAACATAACTATATTGATAAGATCAGAACAAAAACATAGAAGAACTCTTCATATTGATCATACCAAGATTTCTTCTAGATGTCCAAGCTCTTCACAAGAGTCTTGCCTAGCTCCAAATACTACTAAAAGTAAAAGTACATGTGGGAGGAGAGAGGCTTCTTGAGTGAGGTGTGTGTTGAGAGAGAGAGCTCTCCCCCTCCTCTTATACTAGCCTAATGGTCGGTTTAGGGCGAATATGTAGGGGAATCTTCCCAAAACCGCCTCTCCTCATCATTATCGAACCGCCAGAGGAGGATGGACCTGGGCCACGGCACTGGGGGTGCGGCCGCACCCTAGCTAGCATGCCTGGCCACCACCTTTGCCAGGTGGGCTGCTGGCTAGGCCCAGGTTGCCTCCTCGGTGGTAGACTATGCTTTACGCTTCCTATATTGTGCACTTTGATCATACTTCCCATGCATTTCTTATGTATATCCTGCAAAACACAAAGTCTCCAATACATGTGCAAATATGTTAAAATGAATAACATATGTGTGTAAGGTCGCTAGTTCCTCCTGTTTTTGTGTCTTAATTGGCGGTCAGATTTGATCGTTAAGGACCACCAATAGTGCTCAATTGGGCCACAAGTATTCCACAATGCCTACTACAACCTTGGATCAAGCGTCAACATTATGTCCAAGGTAACATATGATAACCTACTATGTGGACCATTGTCCGCTACTTTTATCCGTTTGCAGATGGCGGATCAAACCATCTGGTTCCCTGAGGGACTAGCAGGAGGCATCTTAGTAAAAATCCAAGATGACTATATCCCTACGGACTTCATGATTTTGGACATGAGAGCCGATGAGTAAGTTCCTCTCATCATTGGAAGGCCGTTCCTCAGCACCACGAACGTAGTCATCTACGTGGGATCATGATAAATCCACTTCCAAATTCAGAGTTGGAAGGTAAAGTTTGCTTTTAATGGATACACTAACAATCAGGTCAAGGCAAACCAACCCAAGAGAAGGCCACGATACAACCGAAGGATGAACCAAAAGATGGACGAACCCGCCGGATCACAACCACAACCAAAATCGAAACCCGAACAGGTTTGGCGGGAAAACGAGGTGCAAACATCTCGGTCTCCATCTCTAGGACCGACCAATGCACCCAAGCAATGAATACGACGGAGAAGTCCTACTCTAAGGATTTAAAACATGGAGCCCTCGCCGAAAGGTAAATTGGTAGTTATCTCATATTTAATTCTTAATTGCATTTTCATTTAGCATTTTAATTTTGAATTTTTTATTTTTGATTTCTTGACAAACCTTTTCCCTTTCTGCATTTGAGTTTGAGTTGAACTTTTCATAAAAATTTGAGGGATTTTGGAGGGAAGAGGGGGGTCGCCCTACCCCCTATGATTCCTTATGCCATCTTTAAGCAAATGGGGAGCAAGAAGTGACCTTAGAGGAGACAAAAGAAAAGAAAAGTGGCCTAGGGCAGGTGCCATCTTTAAGCAAATGGGGAGCAAGAAGTGACCTTAGAGGAGACAAAAGAAAAGAAAAGTGGCCTAGGGCAGGTCGGCCGACCACCTTATGGCAACTTTGGTCATTTTAGCTCCCACTGCCTTGCTCATGTTTGGAATAATAAACAAATGCTGCTAAGTGGCATGACAAGATGAGGAAGAGGGGGGTCGAGGCCTCCACCTTGTCACCTTCTTTGGCTATAAATAGCCATGCATGGGAAGCTCAACCCCCAGCTCAAAACCGTCAGAATCTCGAGCTTCCTATCTCCCCCTTCTTTCAAGTTTTGTGATAGTTCTTGATGTAGACTAGGCCCGATCTTCTGATAGGTATGATAGCGTCGATTGGTGGAGACTCGACGTTCATGATCTAGGCTTCGAACCAAGACTGATTCGAACCCCCGCAACCGTTGCACCACTGCTCCGTTGGTTATCAACCACGCGAACGCGATTGACCTCGCCGAGAAGGCTTTCCTGCAAGCGAATCGAGAACACAAGCAAGAATGAGATGAACGCAATCTGAAATTGCAAATAAATATGAGGCTTATGATAACAAGAAGTAGTTCAAGTCTTTATTCGAAAGGACTAATCGCCACAGGCGAACAAGATCAAGAACTGGGGCCCTAGTTCACAGCAAGCGGCCTTGGCGGCGACAGTTACAGCAAAACGATGTCTGTTTCACGAGGAAATCAAGAACTAAACAAAACCCAAACCCTAAGGAGAGTGATGACTGGTATTTATAGAGTCTTGGGCGTCACCCCCCTAGACGCGCCCCCTAATGGGCCCAAACACGATACACGGTCCAACGGACCAAAAGACGGTGTCGTAGCACCCTGACAGATTCTGGACGCTGACTTGTTTCAACGATTCCTGTTGATTCTAAAGGGATTTTGATGTGAGACCAATTGGGTTGGCTTCCTTATCCAATTAGCTTTCCATCCATATGTGGATCATCGAAAACAGAGTCCGGATGCGTCCTGGGTGACCAGTTTAAGGCAAACTGGTCCCGGAGGCCGAGATGGACTCGAACTTGATTTGGGCCTCCACCTTGGTGACTCGAACCGGATGAGCTTTGGGCCTCCTTCATGCTTAGGACACCCTCGCTGATCTCCTTGGTCTCCATATGGTTCTCCAAGCATTGTCATATGTATGGAGGTCATGTCCTCATCATCCTCCCTTTCTTGACGAAAAGCCATCCTCGGCGTCGATTTTCTTTGAAGTCGATCCTGCACAAAATGAGGACAAACGAGGTTTCCAAAATAATGGGAATGGACAATGTTGTGAGAAAAAATATGACCACATGTCCAGGTTTGTAGCATGTCTTGTCCTACAGACATGTAGTCTGCTCGATTGAAATACACACGATCTTTGCCAATACTATCCTGCAAAAGATTAGTACTAACAAGAAATATATGCTCCATTTCTTTGGATTCCACTTGTGTTCGAAAAGCAAAACTAGAGGAATATGGCATAACAACAGTGTTGATCTTATTGTCCTCTAGTTGATCATTAATTTGCACAACAAAAGGAGAATTTGGATTTGCACAAATGTAAACTCGTTGTATCAAATATTGCCCTTGGTTGTTATATTTACCAAAAACATGATAGGTATGTCTAGAGAACCATGGTAAATCAGCATATGCATAAAGTTTCTCCTCTAAAGAACTAAGATTACACGGAACATCAAATTCAATGTAACCCAAAGTATTTAAAGAAGACAATAATTTTAGCTCATCAACTTCACTAGCATTATGAATAACAAGTCTATTTTCAGCACAAGTTCTCATTTTCAGCACACATATAGCGTGATCATTCTTCAATGATTGCATGGGTATAACATAAATATCATCATGCAAGTCATCTTCGTCACAAGAAACATCAAGCAAATCATCTTGTGACAAAGGTAAATCAAACGAATGCTCCACTAAAATTTGCTCTATCATAGCATGATTGGTGGAAAAATTCAGCACATCAAGAGAACTCTCACCTGCTGTGAGTTTAGCATCATGGGCATTACCTTTGCTCTCATGTTCAACAGGGGTAATAGTTGATGGTTCTAAATTTTCACATGAGGCTGTGAGCTTCTCATTTTATGTCACGTCATCCTCGCTCTTTTCTACATTGTCCTGCAAAAGGTTAGGCATAGCAGGAGGAATAACAACAGACTCTTCCTCTAAATGGTGCACCTCATCATATGAAGTCAAAACAGGAGGTGGATTAACAAAGGTTTCTCGCATAAAAAGTTTCATATCATTCCAAGTTTGAGGCTTATTAGAAGGATCTAAAGACTCCCACCAAGATAAAGCAGAATGTCGCAAAACACTAACTGCATTTTTTATCTTCCTCCTTGGACACATAAAGCGAGTAGAAAATATGTTATCGATGGCAATTTCTCACTCCATGTACTCATCAACACCTATACCATCATAAGTCGGTGGATACGAACAACCTGTCATTGTTAGAAGACAGCAAAAGACAACACAAAAGTATTATCTCTACCAACTACTTAGGTTGTGAACAAGGAAAAACAAGGCACTCAACTCTCAAGTATCTTACTACGGTCTTACAAGTGTTCTTACCAAAGCAACAGGCGGTGCAATCGGTCAGTGACTGTGATACCGTTGTAGCTTGAGTGTAACAGTTGCAAGGCGAACCTGTACTTGGTTAGAAGAAAGTGGAGCTTGGACAGGCACAATATAGTAGCAAGGAATAGCAAAATTCGCAACTGAATAGCAAAGCTGAATAAATATCCCAAGTACTTGTCTTAGTTGCTGGCCTACTCACGTTCCAAGTACCAGATGTATCAAGTGATGTGAATAGCAAGAATATGATTAGGAACAAGGTAGAAATCATCACACGCAAACACAGCTCAAATGGCGCTCTCTATGTGCTCCTCTAGATATTGTTCCTCTTTTGCCCCTCTCTTTTTTCTATTTTTTTGCTGTCGTTGTTTTTTTGAGAAATTTCAACTTTTTCTTTTTATTTTTTTTATATTTTTTCTTCACTTAGGAGGACAAAAGAAGTAACCACAAAAAATATGGGCTTAAACAAGTGAAAGACGTGGCCTGTGGAATTTTCAGAAGACGTGCTCGAAATCGATAAATACCTTGTGACCACGAAAAGAGGATCTTGTGACCACTTTTTTACCACAATAAAAATCTCTGACCCTGATACGTCGGGAATGAACGGATCCGAAATTTTTTTCTGATCGATTTTGATATATGGAACGTCAAAATTTGAGTTTGTGTGCGAAAACTAGACAGTTTTAAGAACGGACTCTGAATTAGAGGACAAAATGGGAACAATGCGCGCAAAATTGGTCACGACAGCAAGGATTTGATGGAAACAGTGAGATAAGTGTAGGAAATTAGATGGTGTGGACTAGGGTTTGACGAATATAAAGGAAACTCAACAAGACTTGGAGATGTTCATGGATTATGATGAAAAACAAAGGGGAAACACAAACTGGACAAAAAACGATCTAAAACCAGCAACAAGAACTTGACCTAGGACACAAACTCAACAACGCGAAACAGGGACGAAATTGCACGGCACAATGAGGCTATAGGACAGGGAATATGTGATGATGTTTATTTTTTTTGGCTTTTTATGGACTATAGGTAATGCAAAAACAGTAACAATCTAAAAGGGGAAAACAAAGTTATACCTAACGGGCAACAAGGTCTCTGATACCACTTGATGTAGACTAGGTCCGATCTTCCGATAGGTATGATAGCGTCGATTGGTGGAGACTCGACGTTCACGATCCAGGCTTCGAACCAAGACTGATTCGGACCCCGCAACCGTTACACCACTGCTCCGTTGGTTATCAACCACGCGAACGCGACTGACCTCGCCGAGAAGGCTTTCCTGCAAGCGAATCGAGAACACAAGCAAAAACGAGATGAACGCAATCTGAAATTGCAAATAAATATGAGGCTTATGATAACGAGAAGGAGTTTAAGTCTTTATTCGAAAGGACTAATCACCACAGGCGAACAAGATCAAGAACAGGGGCCCTAGTTCATAGCAAGCGGCCTTGGCGGCGACAGTTGCAGCAAAATGACGTCTGTTTCACGAGGAAATCAAGAACTAAACAAAACCCAAACCCTAAGGAGAGCGACGACTGGTATTTATAAAGTCTTGGGCGTCACCCCCCCTAGACGTGCCCCCTAATGGGCCCAAACACGATTCACGGTCCAACGGACCAAAAGACGGTGTCGCAGCACCCTGACAGATTCTGGATGCTAACTTGTTTCAACGATTCCTATTGATTCCAAAGGGATTTTGACGTGAGACCAATTGGGTTGGCTTCCTTATCCAATTAGCTTTCCATCCATATGTGGATCATTGAAAACGGAGTCTGGATGCGTCCTAGGTGACCAGTTTAAGGCAGACTGGTCCTGGAGGCCGAGATAGACTCGAACTTGATTTGGGCCTCCACCTTGGTGACTCGAACCTGATGAGCTTTGGGCCTCTTTCATGCTTAGGACACCCTCGCTGATCTCCTTGGTCTCCATATAGTTCTCCAAGCATGGTCATATGTATGGAGGTCATGTCCTCATCAGTTCTTCCCAAATTTAGTTCATAGTTTAGCCACATCAAGAAAATCCCAAAAATATTTTTTGTTTTTCTCTTCCATTTTAGTTGCATTTTCAAGCTTGTCTTTGATCTTGAGTCACTCTCACAAGAACGTTTGTGGTGGTTCATACACCCCGCAAGAACGATTTGTGGAGTATCACTACACACAAGAACAGTTTTGTGGAGGCGACCATGGCCCAAAAGAACTACTAACTCGGACGACTAACAACAAACGCTAATCTTTGTTGTCCTAGTTGTGTTTTTGTGTCTCTTCTTGTGCAGAGATGAAGAACCCATTCAAGACGGCGATCAAGAATGTGAAGAATGCCATTGGTGGGAACTCATACCGATGCTCCCGCCACTCCAACAGAGACTCTCAAGGAAGGAGAAGAGGTGGTTCTGCCCGTTTCTCTTGGGAGGACACGCCAAGCGACGAACAAAGCCAAGAGGAACAGCATCATGGTGCACATGAGCAAGCTGCACCAAGCGAAGGTCAATATCATAGTGCAATTGTTGTACCCCCACTGAGAGCAATGGATAATGAGAGCAGTCTCTTGTTTGACCAACAAGAGTACCAAAAATACCTCTCAATCCAGGGGCGCACTTTTGAACACACCAAGATATTTGACCCAAGCCTCCACAACAGATCAGGTATGTATGTGGAATTTAACACTGTCTTCTCTACAATTGGTTGGCATAGTTTCTGGCAATCTATTGATGAACTAGGAATTAGACTTCTTACCATAGAGTTCTTGTGCTCGCTACAAGTTTCTCATGATGGAGTTTATTTTTGTATGCTCAACCAAGATTTTAATCTTACATGGAGTCAACTAAATGTTGCTCTTGGTTTTGATGAAGCATGTTTGCTAGATTTAGACCATGCCACCCATAGATTTAATAAAGCTGAGTTTTGGGAAGCCATAACAACTTCACATAATTGCTCTAAACCAAGACCCAATGAAATCCATAATCCAACCCTTCATTTTCTTCACCGTTGGATGGTTGTAACTCTTTTTCCTTGCAATGATGTTCAACCCTTAGGAGTTGATGATTTAAGATTGTTGAATGACATGGCCCATAAATTTGTGTTTCACCTGTCAAACTCGTAGTTGCTCATTGGCAAGGTGTGTTTATTAGAGATGGCTCCATCGAGTTTACCTCTCTAGTCACTCGCTTTGCCGATACAATGAACCTGCTAAATGGTGCACATCAATTTCAATATATTGCCACAACTAGGGGCATAATCACAAGGGAATATTTTATTCAAGCCCACATGCTAAAAAGAGTTCCAAGAGGTGCTCTTAAAATGATTTATCGCAGCCATACGGCTGAGGTCTCACTTCCAAGTGAAAGACATCAGCTGTATAGGGCTCGCCAACTAACATTTGACTTGGACCAAGTGGCGAGACGCCGAAGTTTTGCAGGTACAAATACAGATAGGGTCACATGAAGCATGACACAAGCTGCTCAATTTGAGCAAGGTGGCACATCACGAGGTGCCGGTGATGATGAAGATGATGAGGTGGAGGCAACATCAAGTGCCATGGAAATTTCATGTTCAAGTGGGATGCCTCCGCCACGACCATCATGCACCCAAGGTGCGTGAGCTTCCTTCTCGTCCTCACGAGACAGGGAACATCGTGGCTTGCGGCAAGAGTTGGACCACCTCACCAATGAAATGGGTGAGATGCGCATAGAGCAAGGGGCCACATTGAACATAGTCCAGCAAAATATCCAACTCATCCAAGCCATTCAAGAAGAGGAAGTCCATCATTGGACGGCCTGGTGGGTGCAACAAGGAATTTACCCACCACCACGTCCACCACCAGGTCAGTGAGCAAGAGACAAGCTTGGGGAAGGTTCCCTCCCCCACTAAGGTAAGTATTTATTTTTCTGCATTTACATTTTAGTTAGTTTGTTTTCTCTCTTCCATAGCATTTAAAAAATATGAATATGATAAAAATATCAAAAATATTTCCATTTGCTTTATATATGCTACATGTATGTTTATCTCTTCCTATCTTGGAAATGATGAATAGTTGCTCTGTTAATGTTTCCCTAGTACCTAGTTTACAGCTTGATATTTCTCTAAGTTTGGATTACTTAGCTCATATGAAACCATCATGAACCTAAAACTTTGTGGGATGCAAGTGCTGTAACAAAGTCTAAGTTGTTGTGAGATATGAAATAGTAGGACAAGAGCTGCTATAATATTGTTCCAAATGAGTATGAGTATCGGAGTTTTATTCTTAAAATGATGAAAAACCTTTTTGTTCCTCAATGGTGATAATTCCTACCAAAGCCATATATGATCTTTCATGATATAAGCTTTCTACATAGGCTACTTGCTTTGTGTTGAGTTTTGTCAAGTCTTGTGACCCTTGTTGAGAGACTTATAATGCTCCCAAGATCAAGATCACGTACACACCACATATATGTGTTGCTTCTACACTGGAAGTATGAAAAACATGCCATTCATTTTCACAAAATAAATGCTCCATGTTCTAAAAGTGTGATCTCTCTCTAAATATGTTTAACATAAGGCTATGCAAAATATGAGAAAAGAAAAAAATATGGACACGTGAAGGTCCAAAGTATTGAAAAAAAATGTGTTAGCACATGAAGGCTCACGAATAGAAAAAAATAATAGCCATGTCTCAAAGTAATAAGTTAGAGAGATAGATTGTGTCAAATGAAGGAGTATTTTCTATATATCATGTTCCACACACTTGCACATCTTGATCAAAGAGTATGGCACTTCTCTCCCTAGATCTGAATTTTGTCTTTACAATATATGCAAGGTAAGTATGCTACATCTTTCAGCCCTACCTAAGCTCCACATAAGCCTTATAGAAGTAGGATGAAAAAAGGCAACTTCAAAAAAAATGTTCCTTGGTGGGGAACCATACACCATATGAGCGACAAGAGAGTACCATATGAGGAACATTAAGTTTTATTTTGAAAAATATTGTAAAAACCTCTGATATGAAACTTGTGCGGGATGAGAAAAATGGTGCTCAAGTCAAAATTGTTCTGTCTTTCAACCGTCCAAGACAAAGGAAAAAGCCATATGCCCCATGAAGGACTAAGGTAATATGGGTGAGTTTTCAATATTGCTAATTTTTCCATTCAAAGAGAAATATGTTTGTTGTACACTTGGTACTCTTGGAATGTGAAGCATAGTAGCAACTCCCGATCCACCGAGGCTAAGTTTAATTGTTTGCTCGGGACGAGTAAAGGTTAAGCTTGGGGGATCTTGTTGAACGTGAAAATGTCAGAATTTTACATACTCAAAACACCGTCAACATCCTCAAAATAAAAGGAAGAATAGCATAACATGAGCATATTTTTATCAATAACAAGTTCCACTTGTACTTGAGGCATTTAATGAAGTATATTACAAAACAGGAGGAAATGAGCTGTGGGACCCACCATAGGAGGGTCGATAGACCTTCCCTATGGGGCCCACCACCTTGCAAAGTGACCAGGATCCATGACAAAGCATCCAAAGTCACTCTCCACCCGTGGTCACACTTGTGTTTCCTCTCAAGGGAGGAGGATCAACTCACACGGATTCATGGGCCCATAAAGATGCAAACCGACGTGCCAACATGACAACTTCAGCACATACCCACTCTACATCAAGCCAGGACCCACCCCACCAGAGGGGATGGGTCCACAGGGCAGAGAGAGGGTTAGCTGACCCCACCCCTAGGTCGGTCAACCTATCAAGTAGGCCCAGAGGCCTCCACTACCTTCTAGCATGCCGATATGCACCTCAGATGATCTCAAACGTTGATTCTAAGGTGGTTTAATGATGGTTTGATCCAAGGGGCCATGATGAAGGTCACACGGATCGCTGATGTGGCGCCAGAGTAGACCCTACTCCACCTCCACCTATAAAAGGAGGCTCACTCCCCCTCACAATTTAGGCCTTCAAGCTCCAAGTGAAGAGTAGTGTAGTTCCACTTTATCTTAGTAGGATAGTCTAGTGTGGGAGTTAGAATTGAGTCGAGCTTGCTTGGGGTTTCTGGAGTTGTCTTCTGGAGAGTCTGGTATAGCTCTTGTACCTTTATCTTTTTAGTAATACTTTTATCTTATTTAATATAATTATATTCTTACTCTACTTTACTTAGTCTTTACTTTGTGCAATATTATACTTGTTATAGTATTGTTGTGACTTATCTTAGCATATAGTTGTTATATACTAGATTATGATCCTATAACCACACTTGTATGCGATTATAGCCTGTCATAGGGTGCTCTAATTGATCTATGCCTACGCAATTAGAGTAGTGAGAGAAGGTGTAAGCGTGGTGCTTGTACATTATCTTGCCTAGCATACATGTTGTAAGGTATCAATCTATATATCTCAATTGTGTGGTTAAGCTAAGATCATAGAAGCAGATGTTTGAATCACAGGAATCCTTTACTCTCTTGTTGTCCTCCCACCTAGCTATAGTTTACTAGTTATATTTTAATTCTCTTTATCTTGGCTTGTTGCATCAACCCTTCCTACTATATTTCGATTACCCCCTTGCACTAGTTGATACTAAGTTAAGGTGAACATAAGTATCATTCCTAGCTACCGCTTTCCCTTGGGATAAAATAAATAACAATACCTTGGAATACTCCCGGGTAAAGTGCTATAGCGGTATATTCTGTGCGCTTGTGGAATTATCCAATAGACATAAGAAATACCAACAAGCCTTCTGGTGTCGTTGCCGGGGAAAGCATCAGCCTAGGAATTTTAATAAATTTGAATCCAGAATTTGCCATCAATTTAGTTATCAATTAGTTGTAGGGGCTTACCCTTGCCTTTGTTTCCCATTATTGTGAAGCAAGGCATTGTATGAGCGGTTTCTACCTGTCGAGCAATTTCATTGAAGATCCTAAACAATTGGTGAGGAGATGTAATATCCTAAAATTTGCACTCTTTTAAAATAGCTAAATTGATTTATTTACGCAATTATGTGTACATACAAATGTAGGAAAATAATAATTTTATAAAACTAAAATCAAATATAAGATTAGCTACAAGTGATGCCTACATGCTGCTGCATATTAATTTGTGAATGTTGGTATTGATCAAAAATCTCAAAGAGAATTGAAATTTGAATTTAAAATGCTTTTGGAAAATTTGTTTGGAAAAAGAAAAAAAGGAATTCTTTCCTTTCCTCCCCTTCTCTATTTTCGGCCCGCAGGCCTTCTCTCCTCACCGTGCCAGCCCAGCTCGGCCTCCCCCTTCTGCTCCGCGCTGGCCCAGTACCGCCGGCCCAGCCCAGCCGAACGGCCTTGCAGCAACCGCCGCGCCTCTCCCTTCCCCAGCCGCTGACGCCTGGGCCCCGCTTGTCGGCGCCGTCCCCTTCCTCCCGCGTGACTCGGAAACCGTCCGCCCTCGCGTGTGCCTGGGCAACCGCTGCCCACACCTCCGATCGTGGGAGCGCCTTCCCCCGCGCCCAGCCTCTTTTTAAGCGAAGCCGAGCCTCCCCCGCCGTTCCCCCTGCTGTTTTTCACCGCTTCTTCTTCGCGTTCGCCGAGCGCAGCAGAGGCCGTACCCGCCGCACCGATGAGCCGAGTTTTGCCATCCGCCCATTCGCGCGGACAACCGTCCCCAAGCCACCGTCGACATCATTTTTCCTCGCTATGAGAACCCCCTTGCTCCACTCTATCTTCCCGTGCCATTATTTTCGTGTTTCTTGGCTTGTAGCACCGTAGCCGCACGTGCCGAGGATCTCCGGCCGCCGTCCATGGTGACCGCCGCCATGGCCGCACTCTCCGGCCACCTCTTTGGCCTGGACGCGTTCGCCTGCTTCCCCTCTCTCATCCGGTGGTTTCGATCCTTCAAATCGTGTATCCTAGCCCCATAACTGAGCTCGTCGGCGAGACTTCGCCATCGGCCATGGCGCCTGGCCGCCTGGAGCTACTGTTCCAGCCACCCCTTTCTTCTCTCTCCCCGGATTCATTTCTGGCCGTTCCTTTCTAATCCGACGGCTCTGATTGGCCGATACCCCTTCGGGGGTCAATTTGCTAAAGAGACCCTATAATTTTCTAAGTCCTAACCCGCAGTCCAAAGCGTATTTTCCCGATTACGCATTCTCGTTTTGAAAGCGTAAAGTTCACTGCTTTAGTCTAAAATACGTTTTCAGTATTTACAGAAATGCCATTTGAACTGTTTTGCTTATAAAATTGTCGTTTTAGCTCCGAATTGATCCGTTCAAATCGCGTTAGCTTCGTAATTTCATAATCTACATGTTAGACTCACTGTTAGTCAAGTTTGGAACTTTTTAATTTCATGATTAGATTTAATTAAATATATTGCTATAGGAAATCCCGTTTAAATCATAACTTTCACACTTTAGCTCCGTTTTTCGTGAACTTCGCGTTGACGTGATCGTAGCGAGACGTAGATTATTTTCACAAACATTTTATCTTGTTTTCTATACTGTTGGTGTACTGTTCTAATGATAGGAATGTTTGCTTTGCATGAATGCTTTTGGAATGTTGTATGTTGCCGTGTTGGTCGCGTTCAGACGGTGAGGAGAACGTTGGAGACCAAGAATTCTTCGATGATCAGCAGGACCAGCAAGAGTTTGTGAACCAAGGCAAGTATAGCATGGGCCTACCTTGATGTCCTATTCACCATTATTAATTACTCATTTGCATGTGTCTAATTTTGAAACCCGTAAGGACATCCTAGTGATTGATTATTCTGTTCCTTGTCTCCTATGGGTTATTTGCATATGGGTAGACTGCTAGTGCTCTAACTGAACATGATCTACATGATGATGAATGATTCTATGGAACTAAAAGTATAACATGATTTATAACAACTGTTCTATTGGGCGAAGGTGCAAATGACCTTTGGTCATGTTGCTCCCGGCCCTCCATAAGGACTTATCTATCGGTAAAAGCTAGGACTGATAGTGCAACCAGGAGAGTCATATGGCTCTAACTTTAGCTCAGTAATAGGATCTTTTCTAGCTAGTTAGAGGTTACCTTTTTGGCGCAAATGGGGCTTGCCACATTGGGTATAGGGCTGCCTCTGTTCCTATGAGTATAGCCGTGACGGATATGTGCCATAGGAAAGGGGGGTTCCTACATCTGCCTACCAAGGAAACCTAGCAGCCCTAACTTATTAGAGAAACCTATGAAATGGCTTCATAGTGTACCTTGCCCGCTCACCTTGACAGTGACATGGGAGTAATTAACCCGGGCATATGGGAATCACGACTCGCGGTGAATGTGCACCACCTCTGTAGAGGGTAACAAACTGTTATAACAGCCGTGCTCACGGTCACGAGCGGCCCGGAAAACTCACAGAATAACTGGATACTTGTTGATGATCATTTAAGATGTTCTATGATGTTACATGATACACTTGACCTTGATATCTGTTCATATGGGATTAAATGGGAGCTTAAGCATAATTTGATAATACCTGTGAATAAAAGCTTGACTTACTAAAAATGCTAACTATAGTAAACTAGAGTCAACCTTTTTGAGCTTCATAACCCCATGTTAACTTGTTAAGTACGGGAAGTACTTACGCTTGTTTATTTTCTTTATTTGGATAAAAATCCCAGATGGGTAACAGATGACAACGGGTATGAGGATTTCCCTGAGGATTTTTAGGCTTGTGGTCAACCAGTTGACCTTCCTTGTGATGAAGCCCCCGAGAGAGTTATCTTTTTATATTCCGCTGTGTGATGTAAGAATATGTTATATTATGAATTTGATGTAAGAGACACCGTGATGATACTTTATGTAATTTGTCAGCTTGTGTGTGTGATTGATCCCTGGGCACACATGAGTTTTGTGCATTCAATTTTATCCTTAAAATTGGGTGTGACAAATTGGTATCAGAGCGGTGTTGACTGTAGGACGCAAGCCTAGTTAGAAAACGGTCACTTTAGCATCTTTGCTCCTCTGGTTTCTTGCTTACTGTCTTATTCTTGTTATTTTATTAAAACATTTATGCTTTTCATACCTTAATCTATTATATAAAATTGTTGATTCTAATTCTATCTCACTTTAAATCTATAGATGTCTCATAACCCGAAGACTGCTCGCCTCAGCACTGCTGGCTACCGTGCCCTGTTCACCCCACGTGCTCCACAGGCGGAGAAGGAGATTGTGATCATCTCCAACGACGAGGAGATGGCTACCCCGACGCATGCACCTACTCCTACTCCAGTTGCCGCGCCGGTCTATCCTGTCGTAGCTACACCTGAGGAGTCGACGGCTACTTCCCCTACACCTGCACCATCCCCAGCTGTTCCCGTGGTGGATGAGGAGATTGGCTGGAAGTGCAAGTACTACTTCAAGCCAGCCCCAGAGACAGCCTACTACCACACCCTCCTCACTCACGTGCTGGACGACTACTACCCCGACTTGCATGCCTCCATCAGCTACCACTGTGCCGAGTACCAGCATCCATTGGAGGCTGCCTTCTGGAAGGTAGAGCTGGCGGTCACCGCTTGGAACGACGTCAAGAATGGACATGAAGTGGAGACTGTCCATTGTGCCCCTGCCAGAAGAGCCCATGCCTTGGATGGCATGGAGGATGCAGCACAGAACGCCTACATCCACTACCATGGGCGTCGCTTTGAGGCCATGAGGGAGGATCGCTTCAGGTTCCTTCCTCGCAATGATCATGAGGGTGTTTGGTAGGTTTTGGCTCCACCAGAGAGTGACCCAACTCTGGAAGCAACGGTGCAGCATGTCCACGCTATGCAGGGAGTGGATGAGGAAGTCAAAGGAGAACTGCGTGCATCTCAGAGGGCTTAGAGACGCCTCCAGAAGCAAGTGGATGAACTTCGAGCACAACTTGGGCAGCCTTCGATCTACAAGAAGAAGCGCCAATCCTTCACCATGATTGACACCGCTCCATAGGTATTAGGTGCCTTGATCTAGATTACCACGTCGTTAGTTCATGTTTCATATTTAGTTTTGTTTGGTCTTGTGAACTTGGATGATTAGATGTTTAATTTGTGAACTTGGTTGATTTGGTATTTGTTTGATTGCTGGAAGTTTGTGGGAATGTCCACAACTTCCTTAGATTGGAACTTTAAGTTTAGAATGAAATCTTAATGCTGATGTCTCGCTTTACCTTATCTCTGCTGTGCTGATTTCTGGAGCAGCCTGTGTTCTTTATCTGGTATATCGAAATCTGGGCTGTCAAAAATTCTGAAACTTTTGTGGAGATAACTACACTTCTGTATCTTTCAAATGTCTCTGGAATCACGACAATAGCTGTTCAGGTTTGTGAGATCTAGCTGTCACAAGTTGATATTCCTGTGCAGTCTGGAACCCAGAACAGATTCGGTTTAGCTCTACTTTTGACCATGTGTGTGGCAGAATCTGTAAAAGTGATCTAAATAAAAGTTGTAGCTGATCTCCTAAGCTTTCTAACAAATCTTGGTGCACCTCTGTTGGATCTCTGAAACTCGAGTTATACTAGTTTTATTGAACTGCTGAATTTGAATCTTGTCCAGAAAATTCTCAGCAATGTTTCTTATCTTTTGTAAACTCTCTATAATTTGGAAAATCTCTAAATTTTGCACATTTGTTGGAAAACAGATGGCTGCAAGAGGAGAAAGAGGCAGAGGCTGTGGTCGTGGACGTGATGCTCTCATAAATCCACCACCACCGCCACCTGTGACCATGGAACAAATATTGGGAATGCAAGCGCAGCTGATGCAAGCTATGATGCAGCGCTTGGACAATGAACCTGCAAGAGGACCACCGCCTGTTTAGGTCAGAGATAAGCGTGGAGAGTTTATGAAAGGTCGACCACCGGTGTTTACCCATGCCTCAGACCCTATGGAGGCAGATGATTGGTTGCGTGCTGTGGAGAAATAACTGAACATAGCACAATGCAACGACCTTGAGAAGGTGTTGTATGCTTCTGGGCAACTCCAGGGAGCTGCTCAGGATTGGTGGGAATCATTCCAGTTTGGACGTCCCAACAATGCTCCTGCTATCACCTGGCAAGAATTCAAGGACAATTTCCGGTCATACCATATTCCCGATGGACTAGTGGAACTGAAGCAAGAAGAATTCAGGTCCCTCAAGCAAGGATCCATGACGGTGGCGGAGTATCGGGACAAGTTCACACAACTATCACGCTATGCCCCAAATGATGTAGCAGACGACAAGGATAAGCAACGTCGTTTCCTCAAGGGACTCTATGATGGACTGCAGCTCCAGCTGATGTCTAATACCTACCCTAACTTCCAGTCTTTGGTGAATCGCGCTATCATGATTGACGATAAGCGCAAGGAGATGGAAGCTAAGAAGAGAAGGCTCCAAGGGCAAGCTTCTGGAAGCAACACTCGCCCACGTGCTTATCCCCAGCAAGGTTTCTAGCAGAGGAATCAAGGACCAACTCACCAGGGAAACCGTGGTCAGTATCCTCAGCGGAACTAGTTCCAGCAACGCCCTCACTACCAGCAACAGTTTGGAAATCAGTGTCCCCCACAATAGACCAGCAATCCTGCAACACGCCAGGGAGTGCCAACAATGCTCCTGTGAAGAGTGGTGCACCCAACAATCCCAATGCATGCTACCGATGCGGAGAAGTAGGTCACTATGCTCATCAGTGCCCTAAGAAGCAGAACCAACAAGCACCTCAGAACCAGACCAGCAATCAAAAGTTCAATGCCCGACCACCTCACACTGCGAAGGTGAATTATGTGTCATCTGATGCAGCTCAGGAGACGCCTGAGGTCATGTTGGGTACATTTAGCGTCAACTCTATCTCTGCTACCGTACTTTTTGATTCTGGTGCTTCGCATTCTTTTATCTCCCAAGCTTTTGTTAGAATGCATAGCATACCTTTGTGTGCCATGAAAAACCCCATACTAGTTAATTCCCTAGGAGGTAGTATGCCCGCTTCTTATTGGAGCCCCTCAACTAGCATTTCCTTAAGGGGGGTAGACTTCAAAGTGAAGCCTATTGTGTTGAGAACAGCGGGAATTGACCTTATTCTAGGAATGGATTGGATGAAACAACACCGGGCAGTGATTCAGTGTCAGGAGAAATCCGTGGTTGTGACATCACTCAACAGAGATAGAATCTGTGTAGAAGTGGTAGTGCAAGCTCGACCTACAGCCACAGTGAACCAGCTAGATGGTGAAGTCAATGAACAAGATCGTGTTGTGGAGGAGTTTCCAGATGTCTTCTCCGATGACTTGCCAGGTATGCCACCTGACCGAGACATTGAATTCATTATTGAATTATTACCTGGAACTGCACCAATAGCTAAACGTCCATATAGAATGTGAGTTAATGAATTAGAAGAGCTTAAGAAACAACTAAAAGAGTTGCAAGAAAAAGGTTTCATATGCCCCAGTTCTTCCCCATGGGGGGCACCTGTGATCTTTGTGGATAAGAAGGATGGTAGTCAATGGATGTGTGTTGATTACCGCTCACTTAATGAAGTTACAATCAAGAATAAATACCCGTTGCCTAGGATTGATGATTTGTTTGATCAGTTGAGAGGAGCCCATGTGTTCTCCAAGATTGATCTCCGCTCAGGGTATCATCAGCTTAAGATTCGAAACTTGGACATACCCAAGACAGCATTCACTACACGGTATGGATTATACGAGTACACCGTTATGTCTTTTGGATTGACCAATGCACCTGCATACTTCATGTATCTGATGAATAAGGTGTTCATGGAATTTCTGGATAAATTTGTGGTGGTATTCATAGATGACATACTAATATTCTCCAAGACTGAAGAAGAACATGCTGAACATATAAGGTTAGTCTTGCAAAAGCTTAGAGAGCATAAGTTGTACGCTAAGCGGAGCAAGTGTGAGTTTTGGTTGAAGGAAGTCTCTTTTCTGGGTCATGTAGTCTCCAATGGTGGAATAGCAGTGGATCCAGGCAAAGTGCAAGATGTACTGAATTGGAAACCACCAACAACTGTAAGTGAGATTCATAGCTTTTTGGGATTGGCTAGATACTACAGAAGGTTCATTGAAGGTTTTTCCAAGCTAGCCAAGCCTATGACAGCTCTGTTGGAAAAGAATGCTAAGTATGTATGGTCGGATAGATGCCAGGCAAACTTTGAGGAGCTAAAGAAGAGATTGACTACAGCTCCAGTATTAATTCTGCTAGATTTAAGCAAGGACTTCTCTATATATTGTGATGCATCCCGTTTGGGCCTTGGGTGTGTGCTTATGCAAGAAGGAAGAGTGGTGGCATATGCATCTAGACAACTAAGGAAGCATGAGTTGAATTATCCTACTCATGACTTGGAATTGGCAGCTGTGGTTCATGCTTTGAAGATCTAGAGACATTATCTAATTGGACATAAGAGTGATATCTATACTGATCATAAGAGTTTGAAGTATATCTTTACCCAATCAGATCTAAATCTGAGACACGTCATTGGTTGGAATTGATCAAAGACTATGATTTGGAAGTGCATTATCACCCGGGAAAGGCAAACGTCGTAGCGGATGCACTTAGCAGAAGAGCTATGCCAATGGACTTCAGATGACATCTATGTCAGCAGAGTTGTGTGCTAAAATGGAGTATCTCAACTTGAGCCTTGTCACTAATGCAATGGAATTGGTGATAGAGCCTACATTGGAGCAAGAGATACGCAAAGGTCAATTGGAGGATGAAAAACTTAAGGAGATAGCAGAGAATGTAGTGCTTGGAAAGGCACCCGGATTCAGAATGGATGAGAATGGTACTCTTTGGTTCAGAAAAAGGATATGTGTACCTGAAGTGAAAGCTATCTATGATGCAATTTTGCAAGAGGCCCATGAGTCTGCTTATTCTATACATCCCGGAAGTACCAAGATGTATTTGGATCTCAAGGAGAAGTATTGGTGGTATGGTTTGAAGAGAGATGTGGCAGAATATGTGGCTTTGTGTGACACTTGTCAAAGAGTGAAAGCTGAGCATCAAAGACCTGCAGGGTTACTACAACCAATGAAGATTCCTGAATGGAAATGGGAAGAAGTTGGTATGGATTTTATCGTAGGATTGCCCCACACTCAAAGAGGCTATGATTCAATATGGGTAATAGTGGATCGACTCACCAAGGTTGCCCACTTTTTACCAGTCAAGACTACCTATACGGGTGCAAGACTAGCAGAGTTGTACATGGAAAGAATAGTGTGCTTACATGGTGTTCCCAAGAAAATTATGTCGGATAGAGACACTCAGTTTACATCACAATTCTGGCATAAAGTACATAGATCTTTGGGGACAAAGTTGAATTTCAGTTCTGCTTACCACCCGCAAACTGATGGACAGACCAAAAGGATCAACCAGATTTTGGAAGATATGTTGAGAGCTTGTGCATTATAGTATGGTGATAGTTGGGATAAAAGTCTGCCATACGCAGAGTTCTCGTACAACAACAGTTATCAGAAGAGTCTCAAGATGGCACCTTTCGAGGCGTTGTATGGACGTAAATGTAGGACGCCTTTGTTCTGGAATCAGACTGGAGAAACTCAAGTGTTTGGACTCGATGTCCTTAGAGACATGGAGGAACAAGTGAGAATGATTAGAGACAATTTGAGAGTAGCTCAGTCCCGACAGAAGAGTTACGCTGATATTCGCATAAGAGAGCTGACTTTCGAAATTGGTGATTATGTGTACTTGAAGGTGTCACCAATGAGAAGTGTGAGAAGATTCAATATGAAGGGAAAGTTAGCACCAAGGTATATAGGACCTTTTAAGATCCTAGAGAGATGTGGAGAAGTAGCTTATCAGTTGGAACTGCCTGAGAGTTTGTTAGGTGTGCACGACGTGTTCCATGTTTCCCAATTGAAAAAGTGTTTGAGGGTACCAGAAGAGCAAATTCCTTTGGAAGAACTTGCTGTCAATGAAGATCTTACTTATGAAGAGTATCCGATAAAGATCTTGGAAACTGCCGAAAGAGTTACAAGAAGCCGAACTATAAAGATGTGCAAGGTGCAGTGGAATCGATATATAGAGGATGAGGCTACTTGGGAAAGAGAAGAGGATCTGAGAAAGACTTATCCCCAACTGTTTGAGTAAGCAATCACCCGAATCTCGAGGACGAGATTCATCTTAAGGGGGGTAGAATTGTAACATCCTAAAATTTGCACTCTTTTAAAATAGCTAAATGGATTTATTTACGCAATTATGTGTACATACAAATGTAGGAAAATAATAATTTTATAAAACTAAAATCAAATATAAGATTAGCTACAAGTGATGCCTACATGCTGCTGCATATTAATTTGTGAATGTAGGTATTGATCAAAAATCTCAAAGAGAATTGAAATTTGAATTTAAAATGCTTTTGGAAAATTTGTTTGGAAAAAGAAAAAAAAGGAATTCTTTCCTTTCCTCCCCTTCTCTATTTTCGACCCGCGGGCCTTCTCTCCTCACCGCGCCAGCCCAGCTCAGCCTCCCCCTTGCGCTCCGCGCTGGCCCAGTACCGCCGGCCCAGCCCAGCCGAACAGCCTTGCAGCAACCGCCGCGCCTCTCCCTTCCCCAGCCGCTGACGCCCGGGCCCCGCTTGTCGGCGCCGTCCCCTTCCTCCCGCGCGACTCGAAAACCGCTCGCCCGCACGTGCGCCTGGGCAACCGCCGCCCACGCCTCTGATCATGGGAGTGCCTTCCCCCGCGCCCAGCCTCTTTTTAAGCAAAGCCAAGCCTCCCCCACCGTTCCCCCTACTGTTTTTCCCCGCTTCTTCTTCGCGTTTGCCGAGCGCAGCAGAGGCCGTACCCGCCGCACCGACGAGCCGAGTTCCGCCATCCGCCCATCTGCGCGGACAACCATCCCCAAGCCGCCGTCGACATCGTTTTTCCCCGCTATGAGAACCCCCTTGCTCCACTCTATCTTCCCGTGCCATTATTTTCGCATTTCTTGGCTTCTAGCGCCGTAGCCGCACGCGCCGAGGATCTCCGGCCGCCGTCCATGGCGACCGCCGCCACGGCCGCACTCTCCGGCCACCTCTTTGGCCTGGACGCGTTCGCCTGCTTCCCCTCTCTCATCCGGTGGTTTCGATTCTTCAAATCGTGAATCCTAGCCCCATAACTGAGCTCGCCAGCGAGACTTCGCCGTCGGCCATGGCGCCTGGCCGCCTGGAGCTACTGTTCCGGCCACCCCATTCTTCTCTCTCCCTAGATTCGTTTCTGGCCGTTCCTTTCTAATCCGACGGCTCTGATTGGCCGATACCCCTTCGGGGGTCAATTTGCTAAAGAGACCCTGTAATTTTCTAAGTCCTAACCCGCAGTCCAAAGCGTATTTCCCCGATTACGCATTCTCGTTTTGAAAGCGTAAAGTTCACTGCTTTAGTCTAAAATACGTTTTCAGTATTTACAGAAATGCCATTTGAACTGTTTTGCTTATAAAATTGTCGTTTTAGCTTTGAATTGATCCGTTCAAATCGTGTTAGCTTCGTAATTTCATAATCTACATGTTAGAATCACTGTTAGTTAAGTTTGGAACTTATAAATTTCATGGTTAGATTTAATTAAATATATTGCTATAGGAAATCCCGTTTAAATCATAACTTTCGCACTTTAGCTCCGTTTTTCGTGAACTTCGCGTTGACGTGATCGTAGCGAGACGTAGATTATTTTCACAAACATTTTATCTTGTTTTCTATACTATTGGTGTACTGTTCTAATGATAGGAATGTTTGCTTTGCATGAATGCTTTTGGAATGTTGTATGTTGCCGTGTTGGTCACGTTCAGACGGTGAGGAGAACGTTGGAGACCAAGAATTCTTCAACGACCAGCAGGACCAACAAGAGTTTGTGAACCAAGGCAAGTATAGCATGGGCCTACCTTGATGTCCTATTCACCATTATTAATTACTCATTTGCATGTGTCTAATTTTGAAACCCGTAAGGACATCCTAGTGATTGATTATCCTGTTCCTTGTCTCCTATGGGTTATTTGCATATGGGTAGACTGCTAGTGCTCTAACTAAACATGATCTACATGATGATGAATGATTCTATGGAACTAAAAGTATAACATGATTTATAACAACTATTCTATTGGGCGAAGGTGCAAATGACCTTTGATCATGTTGCTCCCGGCCCTCCATAAGGACTTATCTGTCGGCAAAAGCTGGGACTGACAGTGCAACCGGGAGAGTCATATTGCTCTGACTTTAGCTCAGTAATAGGATCTTTTCTAGCTAGTTAGAGGTTACCTTTTTGGCGCAAATGGGGCTTGCCACGTTGGGTATAGGGCTGCCTCTGTTCCTATGAGTATAGCCGCGATGGATATGTGCTATAGGAAAGGGGGGTTCCTACATCTGCCTGCCAAGGAAACCTAGCGGCCCTAACTTGTTAGAGAAACCTATGAAATGGCTTCATAGTGTACCCTGCCCGCTCACCTTGGCAGTGACATGGGAGTAATTAACCCGGGCATATGGGAATCACGACTCGCGGTGAATGTGCACCACCTCTGCAGAGGGTAACAAACTGCTATAACAGCCGTGCTCACGGTCACAAGTGGCCCGGAAAACTCACAGAATAACTGGATACTTGTTGATGATCATTTAAGATGTTCTATGATGTTACATGATACACTTGACCCTGATATCTGTTCATATGGGATTAAATGGGAGCTTAAGCATAATTTGATAATACCTGAGAATAAAAGCTTGACTTACTAAAAATGCTAACTGCAGTAAACCAGAGTCAACCTTTTTGAGCTTCATAACCCCATGTTAACTTGTTAAGTACAGGAAGTACTTACGCTTGTTTATTTTCTTTATTTGGATAAAAATCCTGGATGGGTAACAGATGACAACGGGTATGAGGATTTCCCTGAGGATTTTTAGGCTTGTGGTCAACCAGTTGACCTTCCCTGTGATGAAGCCCCCGAGAGAGTTATCTTTTTATATTCCGCTATGTGATGTAAGAATATGTTCTATTATGAATTTGATGTAAGAGACACCGTGATGATACTTTATGTAATTTGTCAGCTTGTGTGTGTGATTGATCCCTGGGCACACATGAGTTTTGTGCATTCAATTTTATCCTTAAAATTGGGTGTGACAGGAGAACTAGACGCCGTTAAGTTCCCCCTCAAAGGTTCATCTTGGATTCTAATCCATTCAAGGAAGGAGGCTTAGCACCACTACTCAAGGAAGCTATGGCTCAAAAGACTATCTCCGACTTCTCGGCCCCATCGGCTGCCAACGTAGCCACAGGACCCCAAGTCAACTTGGGGGATGCTACCTTTGAGCTCAAGCCCACGCTTATCAACATGGTGCAAGCCAACCCATTTTGTGGGAAGCCCCATGAGGATGCCAATGCCCACCTACAACACTTCATGGAGGTGTGTGGCACCTTCACCATCAAAGGGGTGACGTTTGATGCCATCCGTCTTCGCCTTTTCTCGTTCTCTTTGCTGGGGAAGGCGAAGAAATGATTCTATGCCAACCATGATGAATCCACCACCTAGGATTGATGCACCAATGCATTCCTCGAGAAGTTCTTTCCGATGGGCAAGACTAATGCCCTTCGTGGAAGGATCTTAAGCTTCCAACAACAATCTCATGAGACAATTCCCAAAGCATGGGAGCATCTCCAGGAGCACATTCGTGCTTGTACTCATCATGGGATTGAAGAATGGATCCTAATCCAAGGTTTCTACCATGGGCTAACCAACATGTCCCGTAGTCACCTGGATGTTGCTACTGGTGGAGCGTTATTTTCACTAAATGTGAAAGATGCAAGAGATCTCATCGAAAAGATGATGGTCAATCAAGGATGGAATGATGCATGCCTCCAACCAAAGAAGAGAGGTATGCACACCATTCATGAGGTGGACATGCTCTCTGCCAAGATGGACCACTTGATGAAGAAAATAGAAGAAGGATCCAACTCTAAGAAAGATCCAAACGTGGTTGGTGTGGTCTTGCAAGACTACAAGCCCCGCTGAGTACAAACATGGTGTGCGCAAGCACCTAAGTTCAAGAGGTATGCAAACCTCACCAAACACTAAACCTAAGCCTAGAGCAAGCGCATATGAGCAAGGTCTAACTAACCTAAGTGCTTTGCAAAGCACCTATGCTAATCACCAAGTGATCTTTAAGCCCTATGCATATGGAGAGCTCCAATGTGGTGTATGAACACCCTAGCACCTTCCCTTAGCTCTTCCACACTTCAAATGGCTGGTTCGGGCAAGTATTTATAGCCCCCAAGTTGAAACTAGCCATTGGTGGCACTGTAGCTTTCTGCGTGAGCACCGGTTACCATGGTGCTTGCACCGGACACGACCGATGCCGCCACGTCGACTAGCCATTAGGCGCTGTTAGAACCGACCATTGAAGATGCTAGTGACCGGTGCAATGACCGGTGTACCACCGGTGACGACCGGTGCCCTTTGTGCCCTTCTCCAGCCATCGCAACCTTCTCTAGAACCCGTAACCGATGCAAATCGGTGTGACCGGTGCTCCTGGCTACTGAAACCCGCGCTGCATGCTCTCTGGATGCCCCGACCAGTGAGGCAACCGGTGCAGCACCAGTCATGACTGGTGCTGCTGATGCAGCTACCCTTCTTTCATTTTCTCATTCGTTGATCGTCTGGGCTTCTTCTCCTTTGCGGCTTGGACTCTTATCTTGACTTCTAGATCTTCTACCAAGCTTCGAATGTCTTCATTAAGGTGTAGATCATCTTCTCCATTTGTCCATCTCGATCCAAGTCTGCCATGCATCCTATTGAACTACAAAACAAACACTTGTAAATTCATTAGTCCAACTTGGTCATGTTGATCATCAAACACCAAAATCCAAACTAAAGGGTCCATTTTCTTTACAATCTCCCCCTTTTTGGTGATTGATGACAACACGACCAAAGCAAACAAACAATAATAAATACCAAATGATGTTAAAAGATACCAAATGAAATGAACTTTTATAACTTATCTTGTTATTGCAAATGTCCCCTTGTGGTATTATGGACTTAAGCCTCCCCCTAACTCCATAATCCACTTTTCTCCCTTTCTCAGACCATTCCCAAATAGGGTTCTCTGCCTTTGATCTTTTCAACCTCCCATAACCAAAACCACTTGAAAGCTTGACACCAATTGCACCAATTGAATGTAGGCTTAACACCAATTGAAGGCTTGATACTAATTGAATGTCTCTTCAAAAAAATTGAATTGGTGGATTTTGGTATTATTATGGGTTGGGCCTGCTTTTGGTCCTACAATTCTCCCCCTTTGGAATCAAATACTTAGTAGCACAAGGGAGGGTCAAATTTTGTGATCCTTTGTATGTGGAATGGAATTGATCACAAAATTTGACTCTCACATTACATAGACTAAGATCCCCTAAGTGTATGCATACATATGGTGTAAGGCAAAGCATATGCATAATGGTCAAATTAATGCACTTAATCTATATAATGCATGAAGAAAGCATATAAATATACCAAGTTGAAAATCAACATAATGATATCGGTTTAGGAATACCACATGTAGAGATCCAATTAGATTGATACCGAATGAAGGCAATTTAAAGCATGATGCTTATCTCTGGGGACTCCATTTTTCTTGCAATGAGACTACTACACACATGATAAACTTGAAGATGTTAGTCTCAAAGCTTCCAACTTATAGATTAATCTCCCCCTAAAAATGTGCATACAAGTTTGCAATACTTGTAGGAAACATTCACATTGACTTTTAAGGTCAAAATACCAATTGAAAGATAATGTCACATGAAAGTGGACATCACTTGAAGTTGGTATTTGGGGTTAGTCATCTACAATTTGGACTTTGGCAGATATAAGATAAATCAATTGAAAACAAGCTATGTGCCATGCTCCAAAACAATTTTAAACCATGTAGGTTTGTTCCAAGGATAAGACTAATACCGAGCAACCCTACCATATGATTTACCTAGTGTATGCATGACAAGAATTTAAACATGCAAATGCAAACCTTGGCATAAAAGGAACTAGATGCTAATTGAAATTGCAAGAATTTAAATCTTGTTACCTAACATGGGAAGGGGAATTTAGGTCAATAATATTTACTAACCCACTTGGCAATGACCTTGTCCATCATGATGCACCCCATGAAATGCACCCAAACTTTGCCAAGTCTCCAAATTCCCTAAAGTCCATTGTACTTCTCATTCCCCTTCGGGATCCAAACCTTCTTGGTGCTCTTCATGTTGGAAATAATCTCCTTTCGCACCCAAATGTGTTTGGTGCCATTTGTGTTGGCTTGCTTGTTCACCTTGATGGACACCACCTTGTCATTCTCTTCTTTTTCAATAAGTATGGTGTAGTGGCCTTCTTGTTCACCTTGTTGGTGTAGGTGTTGGAGAGATTGTTTATTTGCTTTTTGTTTTTCTCTTTCTTTTCCCCCCCATTCTTTACCTTGCACTCATAGGACTTGTGGCCTTCCTTGTGGCACATGTAGCAAACCACAGTTGCTCCCTCATCAAGCTTCTTGACTCCCTTGACGGTGTTATCTTGATGAGGTTGGGCTTGCTCCATCTTGCCTTGTACTTGAATCAAGTCCTTGGTGAGGCAAGCCACTTCTTTATTGAGTTACTCATTCTCCATTGTGACCTCTTGTGTACATGTTTCTATAATCACATTCTTAAAACAAACTTGGTCGCAAAAGGGTGAGTCTAATTTAAATAAATTACCGCAAGAAGTAGAGGCGTCCTTTTTAGGCATATCAAAAATTGAACTTTTCTTTTTAGGTGCCTCAGTGGGGGTTGCACCGACGGCTTCAAGATTAGCAACTTTATTAGTTATCTCATCACAATGTTTGCTAAGGATTTCCATTTTAGTAAGCAAACTTTTATAAGCTTCTTGTGAACTAGCTAACTTAGCTTTTAATTTATCATTTTTCTTCATTAGTAGCTCATCGGTTATTGTGCTTTCATTTGTGTTTGCGCTAGCTTCAAGTTGCTCAATTTTAGTAGATAGCTCCACGTTTAGATTGGCATAAGTTTCATATTGTTCAAGCAACACATTATAAGCTTGTTGTGAGCTATCTACCTTTGTTTTTAAGTCTTTTATTTTCTTTTGTTGGCTAGTGCAAAGCTTAGCAAATTCAACATTATCTTGCACAATTTTATCATAAGAAGGCATCTCATCATCACTATCACTCTCACTAGAGGATGAGCTTTTGTTACCTTGTGCCATAAGGCACACATGTGAAGAGCTTGATGATGAGTGGTTGCGGCCATGCCTCTTGTGTTGGGCTTCATCTTCACTTGATAAACCATCCCATGTCATGATTGTGGTGAGGGCTTGGCCTTTAGCTTTTCTTTCCTTCTTCTTTGCCTTGGGTGTGGGCTTGTTTGGATATTCTTCCACAAAGTGCCCCTTCTTGCCTCAACCATAGCATCCTTTCTTTCTTTGCTCTCTTCTTTGGTTGGTAAATAGGAAATCTTCAATTTGAACGGGCACACCCTTGACATTCAACTTGTGAATATTTTTCAGCACCTTCTCAATTAGCTTGATTGTGTCTTCATTAATATCTGAGGAGGAGGTGGAGGCTTGATCATCACTTTCTTCACCATCATCATCCTCATCTTCATCTTCATCTTTACTTGAGGAGCTTGAGCTTGAGCTTGTCTCAACTAGATTGCCCTTCATCTTATTGTGCTCATCACATGTGAGAGCAATGCCTTTGCTTGATGAAGTGGCTTCTTCTTGACCCATCTTGCGTGACATCTCAAATGCCACCAACTTGCCAATAACGATGGTCGGGGTTATGTTGCTCAAATCCTCCATGTTGTGAAGGATAGTGATGATGCTTGCATATTTGTCATGTGGTAGCACCGAGATGATCATCCTCTCAATGTCCGCATCACCTAACTTTGTCAATCCTATAAAATTGAGCTCATTGATAATTAGATTCAAACGAGAATACATATTACGAACAAGCTCATTTTTATTCATTTTAAAGGAATCATATCTTTATTTTGCTAGGCAATGTTTTGCTCATGGACATTACTTGTGCCGTCATGGTGCTCATGCAATTTTAACCAAATTTCATTTGCACTTTTTAAGGTGAACACTAGGTTAAAAAATTCCATGCTTAAAGATTCAAACAAGCAATTTTTAGCTCTCGCATTAAGGTGAATTTCTTTTTCATCACCCATCGTGGGTTTATCGGGATTCTTTAGGGGTTTCATCCCATCACGGGTGACTCTCCAAACACCAAGGTCTACCTCTTCAAGGTAGCAAGCCATTCTAGCAGTATAGTAGGGGAAATTAGTACCGTCAAAGTGCGGAGGCCTAGAGGTATCCATCCTTCCCTCTCTAAATGGTGTCGGCTCAACGGCGGTGGAGCCAAAGGTCCAAAAATGAGCCGACCAGCTCTGATACAAATTGAAGGGACCATGATGCCTAAGAGGGGGGTGAATTAGGCAACTTAAAACTCTATTTCTAAACTATGGCCTCTATTTCTAACCTTAGCAAAAACCTATGCAATTAAGTAAACTATCTAAATGTGCAACTACAGTTTTGCTAGTGTGTTGCTATCTCTACCGCAAAAGAGTTATGCAACCTAGGTTCTAATCCTATAAACTAGCCTATCAACTAAGCTAGGAAAGCTAAAGCACACAACCAAGGTAGCAATGTAAATGCAGAAGCTTAATTGAGATAGAGATGCAAACTCCTGTCAACGACTCTGGCATTTTTACTGAGGTATCGAGAAGCGCGCAAGCTTACTCCTAGTCCTTGTTGAAGCCCCTCGCAAGGAAGCCCTCGCAAAGGCCAAGCTCCTAGTCAGGTAACTCCATGGATATCCTCGGGCCTTCCCCACGAGCAAGTGGGTCTCCGATGTGCTTTCTAGCAAGCCTCTCTAGGACTGCTACCCGCTGTCTTCACTATCAAGCTTCCGATCGAAACGCCACGGGCCTTGTTCCCTCCGGTACACGGTGGCGGCCACACCACAAACATGGTTAGTGTGGTCTCACAAGACTACAAGCCCTACCGAGTACAAACATGGTGCGCGCAAGCACTTAAGTTCAAGAGGTATGCACACCTCACAAAACACTAAGCCTAAGCCTAGAGCAAGTGCATATGAGCATGGTCCAACTAACCTAAGCACTTTACAAAAGCACCTATGCTAATCATCAAATAATCTTTAAGCCCTATGCATATGGAGATATCCAATGTGGTGTATGAACACACTAGCACCTTACCTCAGCTCTTCCATACTTCAAATGGCTGGTTGGGGCAAGTATTTATAACCCCCAAGTCGAAACTAGCCGTTGGTGGCAAACTACAGCTTTCTGCGTGAGCATCGGTTACCATGGTGCTTGCACCAGACACGACCAGTGCCACCATGTTGACTAGCCACTAGGCGTTGTCAGAACCGACCGTTGGAGATGCTGGTAACCAGTGCACATGATCGGTGTACCACCGGTGACGAGCGGTGCCCTTTGTCCCCTTCTCCAACCATCGTAGCCCAAATCTCCATTTTTCTTCTCTTTTCATTTTTGGCCTGCCATTCTCTTCTCCTTGGCTGAGCCCAACTCTCCGTGTCCCAACCCAACTTCGATGGTCCATCCTTAGGCCCTCGGTCCCTCGGTCCTAGCCTCCATGTCCGCCCTTCACCGCTCTCGGTCCATCGTGCACATACTTGCTTGACCTTCTCCATTTCCATCGACCTCCTCAACGCTCAACACTTGCACATCACAAGACAAGAGAGGCATGTTGCACATGCACAACTCACTCACACCATGGTTAATCTGAACACACTAAACCAAAGCTTCGATCAACTCTTGACAATCACTCATCACACATACAAAAAAAGACTTGATCAAGGGGAGAGACGTCCCCTTGACTTCAGTCTTAAAGAAGGGGTCCACCAAACCTGGAACAGGCAGGAACCTCACGTGTGCATGCTTCTTTGGCAGCCACGGACCCATCTGCATAGTTTCAATAGGGAGGTGGTCACACAAGCATGTAGCTCCAGGTATCGAGCCGTGGTGGGGAGCTTCGCACCTCGGGTGCTCAACCATTGCGCCATCAGCGCGTCTGCCACTCATCACACATACACATGGGCACACATCCACCATGTGTTCGCAATCTCCCCCTTGATGACTGCATTGTCAACACCAACACAAAGAGATGAATCAAAAGCAAAAAGAAAAAGTGTGTGAACTCATTCAAATGACCAAAAGCCGATGAAAATCAAAGTACAAGGTCATCTGAAATGAGCAAACTCGGTCCCCAAAGACATGGCAACAGCCCGATGCAACTGAGAAGAAGCAAAACTTGGTTCTCAAAGACATGGGCAAAGGATCAACATAACTAAGCGGAGACAGCTAGTCCTCAAGAAGATGCAAAAAGGCTCAACACCACTAGCAAAAGATCGAAGCATCTCAAAACTTTCCAAAAATAGTTCTAGTCCCTCCAAAAGAGGCAAAGGCTCAACACAACTAGCAAAGTGATCAAAATTAGTCTTCGAATGCAACTCCCCCTAAACAAATGCACTCTACCAAATGAACGCACACTCTCCACATATGCCAACTCTTTGTGTAACCATTCTCCCCCGTGTTGGCACATGCGTACATCAAGACAAACAATCACAACCCCCTCAAAATATGATATGAAATGCATTGGGATGTAGAATGAGAGAGCTTTAAAAGTAGATCATAAAGAATGAGAAGATGCTCAAAGTGATAACCTCATGTGAGTATTACAATAAAGTCGTGTGCTAGCAAATGCTCAAGATGATCATATGACACAAACCAAGACTAGCAAAGCATTTTGAGCAGATTTTAGGCTTTTGAAAGGGTTCACCACTGAAATAGCACCAAGAACGTGTATAGCAAGAATAACAACAAGTGTTAAACATGATTAAACAAGGTGAACTAGCCTTATCCAAAGATCACTGCAAACACCCACATATTAATCCAAGCCTTGTTGTTTTTTATCCTCAAGTCAACTTCTTGCAACCAAGTGTTCACTTCTTTGGCAAACACATGAAGCGAGTAAGTGACACAAAAGAACTTATGTTCTCCCAAGGGTATAACTTGTAGCACAAAATCTCAACATTTCTTGGATATTTTCATATTTGTCATTCAAACTTGGTTGATCATAAGTTCACCAATTATTTATTATATTTAGGCACAAGTTGTGTCTTTGTGACACAAAAGAACTTATGTTCTCCCAAGGGTCAATCATGGGCTATACATTCGCAATGACATTTGGCCTTTGGCCCAAAGTATAAGCTCTAGAAAACCTAGTATAAGCATGCTAACACGAATTATCAATCAAGCCTACACATGCTAGGAGCCAAAATTAGAGGTCAATAATTTTAATATTTCATCAGTTAAGCATCATGTTTGAAAGGATCAAAATGCCCAAGAGGGGGTGAATTGGGCTAATTCTAAATTTTCTTGCAACAATCAAATCCTACCACTTAGCCCATTTCACCCCCTTGTGCCTAAAGTGATTTCTATCCTAAGCACAAAGTTTTGCACCCTAGGTTCCAATCATACTCTAGCATGGCAATTCTAAGAATGTAAGAACATCAAAGTAATTGCTCAAAAGTAAATGCGGAATGTAAAGAGAGGGAAAGGAACACGACGATGTTTTCCCAAGGTATCGGAGAGTCGACACTCCCCACTAGTCCTCGTTGGAGCACCCACGCAAGGGTATCGTTCCCTTTTAATCCGCGCAAGGATCAAGTTCTCTCTACGGGTTGATTCTTTGCCACTCTGGCACGGTGAATCACCAACAACTATTTACACCATGAGTTGGGCCACCCACAAGCTCCACCGGGTGATCACCAAGCTCCCGATCGCCACCAAGCCATCTAGGTGATGCCAATCACCGAGAGTAACAAGCAGAAACTCTCACTTGACTTAAACAAGCCTAATGAGGAAGGTGGATGCACACTTGCTACTCTCTATGCACTAATGAGGTCCTTAATCTTGCGATTATGATATCTCAATCACCCCGCTAGGCACTTGCTCTCCAATGTGTTTCTTCAGCGGAACAAATGGGCAAGAGAGCTATGAATAAGGATAGTGGCTGCCCAAGACAGCTACCTCTCCCACCTAAGGTTTTAGTTCCTTAGGCTAGCCAAGTTCATATCGCTGAGAGAAGATTAGCAGTAAAGAGGGTGAGCACCTCTTGCTTCTGGTTTTCCAGTCTGTAAGAGGGAGGAAGAAGGGTGGAGGCTAGACCTCGTTCTTGTAAACTTATTCTGGTGTTTAATATATCAAGTTGACCTCACAATTCCTGAGTCCAATCCCTTTCTCTTGTCTCTGCTCTTTTGATTGAGTTTTTGGAAATTTTGTGAAGTTCTTCGATTTGAGGTTTTGGGGATGTTTTTGGGTTGATCTCTGGGTGCTATGATCTTTGGGGAACATCTCTAGCCACTGGTCTGACCAGTTTCCCCACGAGCATCTCATATTCAACTTTGGAGGAAATTAGAGAAAAACCCATTTTGGAGAGCCTCTTTCTAGATCTGCTTTGATCCCTTGGTTTTCTGGAGTTAATTCTTTGCTGATAGCTTCCTTTCACCTTGGAGAAGGTCTGTGCCAAATTTGGTTTCAGTTGGACTTGTTTTGATCAAGATTTAGATTTTTCCCTCTTGGCTCGGGGTGCAGTCCAGGAAAACCGGCCAGGCCGGTTCTCCAAACTGGCAAAGCCTGTTTTTTCTGCTCGTCTTGCTTCCTTGCAGTGTCTCTGTTGTCTCTGATCTTTTCTAGGTCATCCAGTCGCCAGTTGACCTGTGTGATCTCCGCTTGGGCTTTGATACCCTTGGGGTTGTTGGGACATAGGCCAGGTTCTCGGAGGAGAATTTTGAATAGGCTCCCATTCAAACCCCCCCTCTGGTCACTTGTTCAGTCCTTCATTTTCTATTCAAAATAATTGCAAGCATACTATATTTGCTAGTTGCCATTCGAGTTAAAGGAGGATACACATCTAATCAAGCTCTTGACTAGCCAAGATATCATGCGGTGACTTCAACAACCGCTGTTCAAGTACCTACAGTGAGGCTACAAGCTATAACCGTTTGAACCAACAGGTACAACACCAAATGCGGTTATACACCTGCTACCACATTTTCGTTCACTGTAATATGTATGTGATGGTAATATATCCGAAAATAACATGTGTTGTGTTGGTTTAATCAGCCTTTTCATCGACTTGGAGCTGTGAGTGCTGGGCAATCCGACCGGAGCTGGAAGCTTAAATACCGCCCAACTCTTGTTCCTTTGTTTTGATTTTACGCTTGTATAATACATTATGTTTTACTGTCTCAATCTAGAGACTTCAGACCTTTATGTCAACTATCTTAAGGTCTATATTATCGGCGTGTGTTAAGTTTAAATCTTTGGACCTTTATATGTCGGCTATCTTAGGACCTATATTATTCTTAGGACCTATATTATTTATTAATATATATTATTAAGTTTGTAATCTTCAGACATCTCGCTTTGGTTTGTCCTTCTGTTTCAGATGTCGTTATCTATAATCAATTATGTTTTTCTAAAAGAATATCTGCCGTGCTAGCCTGCGCGCAAGGGGGCGCGCTAATCACTAGTATGAGCAATATTGTGTTTCAAGAAAAAGCATTTCAAAGGTGGATCCACTGACTGATGCATCCTTGCCACGTTTAGTGGATTTTCATCATGTCAACGTAATGCAAAGTTCTGTATTACTCATATAGAATCGGTATTGGAATGAGATAACAGCCAAATTATTTCTGCTCCTTGTCCATGAGAATCGTCATTTTTGAATTGTTCCGGTAAGAGCAATATTCAACATTGCAATATTCATTTGCTTGGTTTCAAGTGAAATATTGTCTTGTTGAGTCATACTCTGTGCTCGCTCACACTCGGCCACCGCGCTCTGCTCGCTCGCGCGAAGTGGGTCAACCCCGTCCGCTCGATTCGGAAGAACCGGGTCGACCCGCATCTAACGAGAATACTCCGTTTAGGGATGAACCCAACCCCCTACTCCCCCAACCAAACACTCCCAAACTTGGGTCCAACCCATCCCAAACCCACTTCAACCCTCAACCAAACACATGCTAAACTAGGTACACAGTACGTCACATGTCAAAACGGATCCAAAGTAGACCCGTTTGCTGACATGCGGTCTATGATGGCACCAACAATACCAAACTGGCTCCTAAACTTGGTACAAGGTGTCATCTAGGTCACTAAACTCCTAAAATACACATCCACATGCATGAACTAGGCCCATGCTACGTCACCGATCCAAAACGGGTCTAGGCTACACCTATTTACTGACATGGTGGTCCATGCTAGCACTGACAAAGCCAGATAGCGCAACTGCCACTTCTCGTTCGTGCACCTCTCGTGCACCCATCGGAGCTGGTCATGCCCCCGATTTCTGTTGGTCCGGTCACGCACGGTCGTGCCCGCTCCATGACCACGCGCATGAGCCTGGCCGCACGCACCAACGCCGGAAACCATGCTGGCAGCAAGCTCATGTTGCTGGCGGAGACTTTGCCAAACCTGCTTGTCGATGAGGACCTAGATGACACCCGCTGCCAAGTTTAGAGGCCGCTGGTGCATTTTACTCAAATATCAAGGACCAAAAGAAAGGATCTCTAGATGGTTAGAGGGAAGAATATCTACAGTAATAAAATAGTAGGCAACATAAGTTAGATAGATAACAAGATGGCCCTAATAAGCACTACAATTAACTTTGTCTAGGAAGCCTAGGGTGAACAAGAACTACTCACCCTAGTGAACAAAAACAGCTATGCTAATTCACTAGGAGAGTAAACTAGCCAGACAATTGATGTTGAACCCAGAGAAATGTCTTTGATGTTAGACAAGGTAAGCTGCTAGGATGTCTTATGTCCACGAGAAGAATATAAAAGCGAACCCCGAGAAGATGGATGCAATCTTAAAGATGCAACCTCTGCTAAATAGGAAGATGGCTTAGTGCCTGTCCGACATGTTAGGAAAAAACCTATATAAATTAACCTAAAAGAGACGGGTGAGTAACATTACTTTGGAAGAACTCATTTTGGTCGCTTGGGAAATATAGAAGCATCATAATGCTTGTGTTTGAAGAAGCTCCTCCAAATGTCCAATTGGTTCAACAAGATGTGTGGCTAATGAAAGTGCTTTGTGGTGCATAGCTGGAGCCTTTGCTCTTAATGAGCGTTTCTTCGACTGCTGAGCATACATGACTTGATGTATGTACTGTTTAATTGTGCTTGGGGTGTTTTTTCCTTTTAGTTTTTTTGGTTTTAAGTGATGGGTGTGGGAGTTAGTTTTTTTCTCCCTTGTACTTGGAGTAGACTCTTGCCTCTCCGTATTTCTTTTCTTCTTAATAAAATGACATGCAACTCTCCTAAGTTGTTTGAGAAAAAAAAGAACTCAAGTAACAATTGTATTATGCTATGAACTAGACTAGCTCACTTAGTTGGGTTCCATGTGTTGGTTACGTAACTCTGAATTCTTCCTGAGTGCAGCGATAGTTATGTGTTGGACTATCTGGAGAGCCCGAAATGATTTAATTTTCAATGAGATAGGACCTGAGCTGTAATCTTGCAAAAGAGCCTTCAACAAAGAGATGGCCCTAACTTCACTCAGAGTAAAGGAAAGTTGCTCAGAGAGATCTTGTTCATGGATCCAAAATTGGTTATAATACAGAAAAAGGATAGCATTTTTCCTTTCTTTTTTGTCTCTCGAACTTTGTTGTAAACTCTTCCTGGTATTTACTTACTTTAATATAAAGCTGTAGGGGCCTCGGCCCCTCTAGATTCGTCGAAAAAAAAAGTTGGGTACTTATATTTCCTAGATTTATTGTAGAATTCAATAGGTTGTTTTTTATGATACGTGTCCGTTGATAAGAGAGTTCAATGGCCCGTGGATGCATTTAGTGAAACGAATTGTGTTTCTATTTAGTAGAACAATTGCAGCGATGTCACCGAACTGACTATGATTCATCGTGCCAAATGTGAAGGAACCAGTGCTTGTATTTGTTCCATACCTTGTTGCTCCTCCATCTCCTCTTCTTTCTTTTGCTTCTTTCCTTTCAAGCTTTCGTTCCCAATCCTCCTCGCCGTTACTCCGTCCTTGATTTTATAACTTTGTCATAATTTTTATAATATTTATTTATGTCAAATCAGGATTGTTATAATTCTCCTTGCTTTCAGTATAAAATGTTTGCTTGCGTTAAAAAAATTAAACGATTTTGAGTCAAACTCTTGCAGCCACAAGCCCACAACTGCGCTGAACCCAAGGCCTAGCAGTTGCTCCTTCTTGGGCCGAGAGTAAATCTGAGGAAAGACACGAGAGGGGAAACACTGGGCTGTCGCCTGTCGCCTGTCGCCTGTCGCCTGTCGACGAGCTGAACTGGGCCTCAAGCGAAGGCCCGTCTCCGTGGAACCTGTCTGCACTCTGCAGCCTCCCCTCCTCCCGTTTGGGATGGTTTCCTGCGCATTCGGCGCAGCGCCGCCGGCGGCCGTGGCGAGCCCCGTGTCCCCCTCTACCCCTCAGTGGCGCAGCTAACCTTGGAAGACTTGTGCCACTCCGAAAATCAGGTTGATAACTTCGTCGAGCTTCATACGATGTGGCCGTTTGTTTTCAGTGCAGTTCCCATTGTATTTGCCAGTGTGCTGACATCGATTTATCATAGGGGTTCAGTGCCTGCTGTTCGACATGTTGCATCCAATCAGTTTTTCCCTTGGTGGTAGATAACTTTTTAACATTCAATATAGTACATATTATCGATTTATCAGGTGTAGGGCACAAGAACCATTTGTATGCTAAGTGCTGGCGCTGTGTGCCTCAATCAGTTAATTACTCGGACCATATGCCTAAACCTGATACAATTATCCAAAAATCAATGTGCATTTCGTCGCCTGACCCCGTCAACCGAGCATTTCTTTTTTGCCTTTCCTCATTGGATTCATGTGGAGTTGGGCTCGACCGTAAGCTGATTTTAAGGCACCCTTCGTGCTGTATTTCAGAAAACTGTTTGTACAAAGGACTTTTATGGCACAATGTTGCAGTGTTTCTGAATTATTGGATCTGGAAGAGATTGAATCTAGTCACAAGATAAATAATTTATTACATTATGCAATTCAGTACACAAGGTCCAGGTTCTTGCATGGGGATCAAACTACAAACCAAAACCACACTACAACTTGTAGTAGGTGCAACCTGATGTCAAAACAATGACAAATTTAAGGGTTTATTGGAGCATTACAAATCTAGTACATATTATAGATGCTACGCAGGTTTACTGACAATGCCAATGACCGATGGCTTATTGAGGAGGACTGAACAATTTGCGTAGTAGGTACAAGTAGATATCCATGGATAAATGCCAGTGCACATGGAACCTAAGTCCCACTGCTATATGTGGAGCTCTGAAACATACTGCATTTTCTCCTGCATTCCGTTCATATGCCACTGAACTTTGAAGTCCTGGTGCAGATGCAGCAGCCATAGCTTCTTCAGAGAGCGAAGGGATTCGATGCCTTGGGGGACCTTGTTAAGTTTTGGAAGTGTCACAACATATAAACCTTCAATCTGTGGAAGGGCACGATGGCTGATGTTCAGCTCGCTGACATCAGGCATGCGCTTCAAGACAAGCGTTTTCAGATGTGGGAAGCACCCCTCATAAAGAACTAGGGTGTTTGCACTACGAACCCTGTTAAGGCTAAGATAGGTTAGGTTCGGCACATATGGAGCAAGCAATTTGAATGGGTCGTCCTTAAGTCCACACCAGCTTATAGCTAGATACTTCAGATTTCTGCCATGGTCAAGAAATATTGGGCACTCTAATGTCTTGTCTGCCCAACACCCTCTGATTATCAACCTGTGGAGTTTATCAGATTCTGGCTTGAGAGCTTGAAGGCAAAGTTCCTCGTTCTCATCACTTGCAGAGAGTAGCAAGCTAGAAAGAAGTGGCATCATGGAAAGTGCAGCAAAAAGATTTGCACAGTCAACAGCATGTATTTTGTCAATCCACACACTCTGTAGTTTTGTAAGTTTCGCTAGCTGCTCAGCCAAGTCCTTGCTCGCTTCCACGGTCTCAAGAGTCTGCAGATCCTCCAAATTGGATAGCTGTTTTGGTGCTTGCATTCCGATGAAATACCGGAACTTTGACTGCTCCTCATCATCATATCTATCAGCTAGAAGGTGCCGCAGCTTCTTGACCCTGACAATCCCTCGTGGCAACTTCTCTATTTTTGTTTGCTTGATGTCCAGAGTGAGGAGGTTTGAGAGCTTCCCGATAGACTCTGGGAGTGACTTGACCCTTGTGCGGCGCAGACCAATGTAGCGCAGATTAAACAGATTTCCTATGGATGCTGGCACTTCGGTTGTTTCAGAATCTTGCAGCTCAAGAACAGTAAGATAGTGGGATTCAGATAAAATTGGTGATAACAACTGAGAAGGTGATGCAATTATTCCAAGTGCCACTAGGGTTCGAAGACGTGGGAATTTTGCTTTTACTGCATTTTTGTCTTTCCATCCACATGACGACAGGCGACGAACATCCTTGTCCATGTGGGACATGCTTGAAAAATCAATGGCGGAACCATACTTTTCCTCTTTGGCAATAGAAAGCACCAGGTCTCGCACAAGGTCATGCATCTTGCAGGTACTAACCCTGCCTAGCTCATCATTCTCCACAACTTCCATCATATTTCTTTGAATCAATTCTCTGAGATATCTGTCAGCCACCTCCTCTGCTGTGCTTTGTTCTTTTGGAAATGCAAAACCTTCTGCAACCCACAGCCGCACAAGGCTTTCTCGTGAGAATTCGTGATCCTCTGGGAAGAGACCACAATACAAGAAGCAATTCCTCAGTTCTCCAGGTGTGTCATGGTAGCTCAGATTTAGAATTGCACGAAGATGATCATTATTTGCCAGCTCACCACGAAGTTGGTTGTACGTCTCGTTCCAGACGTATTCTGTTGCTGGCAGTGAAGACATCATACCACCTATGGATACAATTGCAAGTGGCAGGCCTTGACATCTATCCACTATAGCTTTAGCCAGCTTTTCAAGGTTCTGAGGGCACTTGCATTCCATGCGGTTATAGAAAGCCTTTCTGCTGAAAAGATTAAATGCATCATTGTGTTCCAATGGTTTGAGTTTGAGTTGATGTCTTGGTTGAGCAAGTGTAGCCACATGCTCCTGTCGTGTTGTGATTATAACTCTACTTGCTTGGAGATTCTGGAATACATCTATTATCTGAGTGTATGCTTCTCGATTCCAGACATCATCTAATACAAGCAAACTGTTTCCACCTGATAACCTTTCTTTTATTTTTACTTCCAAGTCATGGGTATCCAAATCCATTAGCTGTGAATGCTCTTGGTCCCCAATCTTCCTAAGCATTTTTCTCAGCAAATCAACCAAACCATAGGTCTGAGACACAACAATCCAAGCATGAGTGGTGAAGTTGACCTTCTCCCGCTCATACACATTTGCGACCAGGGTGGTTTTTCCCAGTCCACCCATACCAGACACTGTAATCACTGTGCTACCTTGCTTGTCAGAGTACAGCCATTCAGTCACCTGTCTCCTGTTGTCTTCAATCCCCACAATATCAGCTTGTACAACTTCCTGGAAATTGCTATGCGGTTGTTTTCTTTCAATGTCAGCAAGTGGATTAGGAATAAGGTGTGGCAGCTGCAGCCATCGATCTCGCCGCTTCACAACATTTTCAATTTTCTTCTCTATCTGGATAATCTCATCAGCAATCTCACTGAAAACTGTGACATAATAAGCTTTGGAGAAGAACTTCTTCATGGTATTTTCTTCCGCCAATTTAAGAGCATGATATGAATATTTATCCATTACATCCTCAACACGGTGGGCCAAATCCCGCACGTCTCCAATCCAGTCTTTAACAAGCTCATTGCTATGACCTGGTGTACTAAATTGCTTTACAACAGTACTCATCATCTTAAATTCTTTCCCTATTTCCTCAACTTTCTCTGGTAATTCCTTCAGATTCTTAACTTTGTCTGATAGCTTGGCTATCACAGCTTTTGTGGTTTCTTCCGTTAATGTGGCACCAATCTTTGAAACAACATGGAGTAAGGCCTCCGCCATTTCTGCTGAGCAGCATAAACGTAGATCATGTTACATATTGCAATAAGAATTGAAAGAAATTGGCAGAAACTAAGAGCAGTTGCATGATCTGATATTTATGCCATGTAATTATCAGTGAGATTACTAAAGAAAAATGGAAGGACAAGAAAAATATGCTTAGGAGTATATCTATATGTTCAGTTTGATTCAAAATTGTTTCCTGGCTTCTGATTTGGAATTCAATATTTATAATTAGGTGTAGAAATCTGGCCCATTAGCGCATACAGAATTATGATGCAGTTAATTAAGACATTTTGTTAAGTTTATGTATGGAAGCAAAGTGTCAAATAAACCTCCAGTATTAATAAACAATTATCCTTTTTGTAAAGTACCTTTTTCTCTCTTTAATTGATTCATCATTGTATTGTGACTCTTAATGTCATTGAAGGTAAGCAATTTTCATTAGCCAAATAGTTCAAACTTTGTCTGCATCATTGCTTTGATAGTGTGTCATGTGGGGCACACTGGCATATCATCTTGGTAGGCATGGATGCTAGCAAAGTGCAGCAGTGGTGAACTGATTGATACCACGTTTAGTGTGAGCACTATGAGGCTTTCTTGGTCTCTCAGGAAACATGGTGTCTATCCAAAGAGACACCCCTTGGTAATCTTGCTTAACAAGTAGTCATTAGACAGTTGGTTGTATATTACTGATTGGGTTAGGATCTTGTTTGCTAATGTTTGGATCCACGAGATTGAGAGTTCATTTAGTTCATGTTCAGTGGGGATTCATACAGGTTGACCCTGCAGGAGATTGCCATTGCTCTGGGGGTTCCTCTAGTGACACTCATTGTTACCCTAGTGCCTATGCACCTCGTCGTGCTTTGGGAGGCGATATAGTTCCTCTAGCTGAGACTATTTCTGTGTTGTTCAAGTAGTCGTTTAATGCTAATTCTTTGAGGATTCCAACAGAGTTGACACTAGTAGAAGCTTCCCTTCTTGTGTTCAAGAAATCTTTGCTTCCTAGAGCAGTATATGACTTATGGTGAGGTCGTTACAGTTGTTCAGCAGTGGTTGCTATCATTGGTAATGGGGCATATTCAGTTTGACATTGTGGACATGCTTCATTGTGAGTGGGAGGAGGGGATGGCTGAAGGGTTGGGTCGTCACCGAATGCCATATGCTCACCGTATTTATTTTATTTTGGCTCAATGCATTGGCTTCCCACAGCACATGGAGACCTTAGAGGCCAAGCCCCAGTGGCTACTGAGAAACACCATGGAGGCCGTGCCCTGAGAGCTCTTCAGAGGCAGCTGGCAGAGTTAGCTTAGGCCGACGTGGAGGATCTTGCTTTGAGAGCGGCTGAGGCTAGCGCTAGTCTTACTGGGCTATATGGATCACTTGCCAGTGACGAGGATGATGAGGACTATGTTAGGTGTTACCTTCATCACCACCTCTGTATCCGAGGCCAGCCCATTATGATGAGGCTAGGGGATCTGGTGTTGCTAGAGAGGATACTTTGTTGCCTATCACCACCAGCCAGTCCACTGCTACTCCAGCTGTTCCATATTCTTTTGTTGAGATATAACGACAGATGCTTGACATGCAGGCCTAGCTTATAGCTTATACAGATGCACCAAGAGCAGGCTGCAGGCTGACAGGTTTGAGGCTCAGCAGCTATGAGCTGAGAGACATAAGGAGGCTCTGACATCATTGGTTCGAGGACAAAATCCCTTCTTGACCAGATGAAATGAGGGAGGAGCAGACAGGACTTGCCCCTCCGCAGCTAAGGTCTCCAGTTTCATATCCACTAGTTGTTCAGCCATCACCGATGATTGAACCTAGTCAGAGAGCTTTCTTTCAGCAGCAGAGATTTTACCAGGTGCTACCAGCGTCAGTGTTTTCTTAGGGGATGCTAGTTTCTTCAGGACTGCAGACTCCTCGGCCTCCCCTCCTCCCCCTCCCCCACCCCACCCCCCCGGTCTGGTGCACTCCCTTTGTATCGGTTGGTCTACAATTTGAGTCAATTGGTCATCAATTTGTTACCTTGGCATCTTCAGCGACTCAGAGGATTGTTGGTTCTGTTCCTATGAACGAGTTGTTGGAGACTCCTCCGTCTCATGGTACTACAGTTGTTTCCTCTTTAGAGACCGTGAGTCAGGCTATGGATACAAGCTGGTACCTCTACTGCTCCAGGCATGTTAGTATCTCTACAAAGGATACCACTGTCACCACAGGGACAGTGCGATAGACTATGACAGAGACAGACACCGCAGAATGCATTCAGAGTCAGTACATCTGTTGGCACTCCTATCGACAAGGCTCTTGATCAGCTACACAAAGATGACGAGACCGATGCCTCGCTGTTCATCGTGACCCTCAGTGTAGACTCGACAGTTGCACCGCCTCAGTCGACCCTTCGATGCTTGGTGTCTCATCTTTTTGGGTGCTTAAATACCAAAAAGGGGAGAGTTGTGTGACTTAGTGGGAGAGAATGGGTAGCTAGGGTTTTAGTTCTTCCTTGTATGTTTGCATCCTGCTTGTGTAATGTACTCTTTGTACATTTTGTGAAGAACCAAACTTTAGGCCTTGTTTGGATCCATAGAACTAACAACAAGTTGAGTAATTTTTAGTCCCTAAGCATCCAAACAGGCGGACTAATTGTTAGTCCACTAGTCATGGACTAGTTGTTAGTTCACTGGTCCACTTATATAGCTAATAGGATTAGTTGTTAGTCATAGTCCATCCAAACAAGCCCTTAGTTTAGGGGTTATCTGGACATAGGAAAAACTTGGAGGGAGTAACTTGAACATTTTCTTTTTGTACTTTATAGTTTTTTAATAAGTCACTTAGGTGTTTGATTTGAGAAACCACTGCTTAGGGTGGTATATTTTGTGTTCATCTAATGAATTTTGGTTACAATACTCCGTCTCTCATGCTTATACTAATATTATATAGTGAGGGGATAAGGTAGTGATGGATCCACTGATTTTATTTCACGAAAAAAGGGCATACCCAGTGCAGAGAGCTCCCGCTCTGTGCGGGGTCTGGGGAAGGGTGTCATTGGCAAGTCTTACTCTCACCTGTGCAATGCGAGGAGACCGCGACTCGAACCCGGGACCTTCCAGTCACAGGCGGTAAGACTCTACCGCTTGCACCAGGCCCGCCCTTCACTGATTTTATTTCACGGATCAAACAAAAAGGGTAAGGAGTAACGAGTGTGAAAATGATGAACTGTCACATTTCTGAAACCAAATACCAACTTATTGTGTTACAACTTGCAAGTGTGTTTCCCATATGTGTCAATCACACTGGCTCTTCGGGCTGTTTGTTAGGTTGGAGCCCCTTTGTTTTTTAAGAATACAGTATTCCCAAGGGCTGTAAAAGCATTAGTATGCTTTTGTGATATACTTACATATGGGTCATGTTCATGCAGACTGGCCCTTGGGGGCTGTTCCTTATGTCGGAGCCCCTTTGTAATAAGAGGTTAGTATTCCTAATGGTTCTACTGGCAGCGATAGCTACACTTGTAATAATGGTGGACTGATTCCTCTTCTTGAAGAGGATAAAGCTAAAACTTTCTTCCATTGTCTAAAAAAGGATTGGTGTGCTTTTGTGATATACTTGCATTGTATATTCAGGGTAGATTTGTTTAATGACATGACCAACTGGAAATACATTCGAGTCCAGAAGTTCTGACATACTGTTTGTTGCCAAAGATGCAATCTGAAACGGAACAGATTTTGATAGATCTTTCTTAGGCACTATGTTTAGAGAAATAAGAGCAAAAATGATGTATGATTTTGTTCGAAGCTCTGTTTCTCATTGCCCTAGGGCTTGTAATTCAGTAGCTCATACATTAGCAGCAATTGGTCTAAATTGTAATAATGGATCTGTTCTCTGGCAGGACCATTTACCTGAATACGTTGCTGTTCTAGTGTCCAGTGAGTTGGCTCGACAAAGTGATTAATGTATATTTGACTTCAAAAAAAAAAAGATGCAACTGATGCTTTGGTGAGCTATACTTGTAATCTATTGAGCTATCGGTTGTTTTTTTTGCTTTTTCTTTTTTGCAAAATCTGGGAGTGTTGGCTCATGCCTATTTGCAGATTTGGTATGTCTGCCTACAAGCAGGGGGGATAATAATATAGTAACACTGCAAATCTCGAATTCTGATATGTGAAAAGAAAATTCGCTTAATTCAATTTGATGAACATGGCAATTCATTATATCTCCTAGCAAAGAGAAGGGTATCAATAAAGATGGAAACATTTGGTTCTGATGATACCTGCTGGCCGCTGGGGATTGGAAATTGAGAAGTGCTCAACAACAAGAAGCCTGACACTGGAAGTCCAACAGTCTGATCTAACCCTGCAGAAAAAGGTGGATGTGAATGGTGTTAAGATGCAGAAGCAAATCTGAGACAAATCTCGGAAGGAAAGACTCGGGGAAGCTAACCACTCGAAGATGATGCTGGAAGACAGCAGCAGAATCTAACCTCGACAGCACTTGGGTTGGGAAGCCGGTTGCCTCTGGTGAGCTAGTTCATCGCAAAGCAGCAGGAAGCCAGCAAGCCTTTGTGGTGTTTGATGAGCTGCTTATACCTGAGGCTGCAATAATGGAGGTCGGCTGGTCGCTAGGGAGATCGAGTCGACCTGGACTTAGACAGAGGTCCAGTGATGCAAGCAAGGACAAGGAGGCAAACTACAGAAGACTTGAAGTCTTCTTGTTTTCTTGCACTACGCGGAGGACGACTTTGGCAAGGTCAAGGACCGAGTACTCACAGGAGGCCCCATATGTGGGAAATGAATCAACGCAGAAACTACCCTTTGTAGATTTTTTTTTTCATCTTTTTCGATAAAAATACCCTGTCTGGATTGTATGTTCTTTTTTCATTCAAAAAAAAAGGATTGTATGCTCTTTCTTGGACACATTGCCACGCCAAACGCGGGCCTTTTGATGCAGCCTTTCTTTCTCTATCAACGTCCCTTTGAGCTTAGCTTTGCCTTGTTGTCTGTACTCGTCACCAACCATGGCCGTGTAACAATAGTTTACCTTTGCATCATTTCGTCATCTCCTCAAGGTCATTTACATTATCTTTTATTCGCGTACAGTCATACGCCTGCGTCTCAGTGTCAATATGATGACCTGATTAGCAAAATGATGTGACCATGACCTTGAGCAAATCCAAATCCATGGGAAGAGAACGGGAGAGAGAAGACCCGGGACTGGCTTTTGAGGCCACCCGCAACTACCCCAAACTGAAGCTGTAGCATCGAAAGAGGCATGTTCGCTTGAACTTATCAGCCGGCTTATCAGCTAGAATCTATAATATTTTCTCTCACAACAAACCAGTTTCAGCTGGCTTATCAGCCGGCTTTAATACCACTGGGCAATTACCCTCACAGCCTCACTGTACGAGCAGGAGGTCCCACACCAAGGGATCCAATGGGACTCGGGAGAGAACGACATAAATAAATGCATATTTGCTTTGGATTAATGTGTGTTTGATTGTGGCCAAAATGCCAAATACTAGTATATTCAAAATAGCGAAATTAAAATTTGACACTTCTGATTAATTTTAGCTACCATTTGCTTATATCCTTTGTTCTTTATTAGGTGGCTAAAGTTGACTATATTGAGGGCCACTAATTTGGTGGTCGAGATTTAGCCATGCCAAAAGTTAGCCTGGCTATTTGGTAGCACCTCTGATAAGAAAAACAAACAGGCTCTAAGGATCAGAGATATCAGGCTCTAAGAAAAACAAACAGGCAGAGCTCACTCATCCGGTCATCCCCTGTCCTCAAATCGAGATCATATATAAAGACGAATCTTGCTTCCTATCATCTTAGATCCGGTCTAGATTACAGTTTCGAGCTATTTCCAGTTTCCATGCTAACTAGCTTGTGAGGAAACTTCTGATCGTTGGTCGCCGTCTGCCGCTGTCTGGACCTGGGCAGCATATTGCAGGTTCCACAGAACTTCTTCAATGGAAGGTCGGGCCGAGCATTCGACGGACAGGCATTTTATCATAATTGAAACCACAATGGATAAGGAATCCTGTGAAGAAGTGCCAATAATGACAGGATCCACAACTTGATCGCGCTCTTCCAAAGTTGACATTGACGCAACCTGCAGATACAGGCAAAAGTTAGATTTCCTCTTTGTTTTTCTCTCCCGCAGGCAGTAAATGTATCTGTAAGTATGGTCAGAACAATGATCATATCAGACTTCGCAAAGGGATGAAGGTCAAGCTTAGATCACAGATAACTATTCCAGTTAATTAAGTAAGATGCATGGCCACTTCGTTCAAACAAAAAGTAAGATGCATGGCCCTTTTTGGAAAATGGTGAAACCAAACACGAGATAGTTTACAGGTATTTTGCATATGTGCTGCATCAAATCACAAACACTGGGGAAAGTATGATGAAGAATGGAGTCAAATCCCAACCAAGACAGAAGGTATTTTAAGTGTTTTAAACATCCTAAAATCCTCGTGAGGTTAACTAAGCTACTCAGCATTGAACAATCTCTATCCAGTATCTATAAAATTTGTAGTATAAATATGTAGGGCAACATACCAGATCTTTCAAAATGAAAGGGTCACCTTTGTCATTTAATTTTGGGCCCATAAGTACTTCCAGTAGAATAAAGCCGAAAGAGCATACATCATCCTCCAATTTTTCCCTATAACACATATGTTATATGGGTCAACTAATTATGTCACACCAGAATTTTAGAACCAGAATTCCTTTTTTTCTATTTCAATGCACTTGGTGTGCTGAACTCTAAATGTTATTACCAAACTGTGCATGTGAAATAAAAAACTCGACCTGCATGGGTAAGATAGGCCCCGAGCAATGTTATAGGAAAGACCTCACGCAGGTCGGCTCCCACAGGGAATCGAACCCAAGACCCGAGGAGTGCTACTAGAACCACCTAGCCAACTCAGCTAGAGGCCCGTTCGCATGCATGTGAAATCAAACTTGCCCTTGGACTATGCATCTCAAATTAAACAAAGATACAATTTGTTTAGCATGTACTTACATTTCCGTAGTATCATTTTGCAAGTATTTTTTCTCTTGTCCTATTACCTGAACACAGTAAGTAATTTATGTTAAAATAAAGCAGCATTGTCTGACCTTTAAGCTGCTTAGGGATAATACTTTCAGAATGACAAGCCCACCTCATGTTTGTATATCTCCTCTGTGATTATGGATAATCCATAGTCGCTCAACTTTGCCATATGGTGTTCGTCAACCAAAATACTGGAAGATTTTAGCCGATTGGATAAGGAACCAGGAATTATTCCTGTATGTAGGAAATGAACAGCCTTAGCAATGGCAATCAGCACCTGCAGCCTATCACACCATTTCAGAGTCTTCTCTGGACAAGAGGCTGCCAAAAAGAAAGTGTAAACATAAATAATAAATGGGATCCGAAAATTTATGTTGTTCATTTAATTTGACTTCATAGTCAAATTCAGGTCATTACCAGAAAGATAAGAAGAAAGAGTTCCACCAGGCACATATTCATATACAAGGAAAACCCTCTTTACAGTTGATTCATCAACTGCGCTGTCAATGCAGTGCCCCAATAGGCAAACCAGATTTGGATGGCGAAGCTTTGCAAGGAGATCTAAACGAAGCTTTAGATTCCTAATCGAATGTCGCTGGTGCAATGCCAAACATCTTATGGCAATCAGGGTCCCATTCTCTACTTTTCCCCAGTACAGCTGAAAATATGAAAAGTTGTGACCAATCGAATTAGGCTAGAAGAACTGCTATTGGTACAAGTGTAACCTAGAGCAATTGAAATATTCTACTTTGGTTCATTTGCTAATCGTGTTATGCTTAGGGTAAAGCAAAATGTAAATAATACAAAAACACTAACAAACCTTTCCAATTGCTCCCTCGCCTAAAAATGCTGACCGTTCAAAGCTCTTTGTTGCTTCCTTGAGTTCTTCTAAAGAAAATACGCGATGTGATGGCTGCATTTGTGTTCCTAACTTGACAGCTTGAGATATGCACCCTGCAATGAAGGGAGAAATTATTTGAATTGACAAGAAAAACAGGTGTAAAGCATCTGATATAAATATTTATAATTAAGACATGTTAGGATTCATGCATAAGCAAACAGGTCCCTAATGGTCACAGGAGCCTTAGTAGCACCTCAAGTCCGGGGTTTTACTTCCCATGGGAGCGAATTCAAATAGGTCTAGGTTAAAAAAGACACCCATCGTCGGCTATGTTCCTGAGTTATACAGCGTGATGAACATGGCCACAGACATGTGTCCTAGGTGCTCGGTAGCACATCTAGGGCAGCCGTCCTTCGGGGTGTTTCTCAGCCTACGCGAGTAGTTCCTTCTTAATGCAATGCTGTGGGAGCGGTCTTTCCCCACAAGCCAAGGTTTGTTTTTTTGGATTCATGCATACAAAAAAATGGCAGGCCATCAATTTTTAAGATTACCATTACTGTCACCCAAAGCACATTCACATACACATCATTACAGAGCATTTCTATGGTATGGCAAGACTGAGGATGCACTGTAACAATGTGGACCACCAAAGCTAGGCTGCATTTGCTGATTCAGACATAAGTTAACTTGGGAGTGATGGATTATCTAATTCCACATCTTTTTTTTTAAAACAGATACATTTTCGCTGTCACAAAATTTAATTACTCATGAAAGGAGGATCCAAAGAAGTTAAAGAAGCTGCCACACATATTTATGCAATAAATGATTGAGAACTCTTACTTGCATTCACCAGCAGTTCAGAGGACATTCCTGAAATCGAATTATCTTGTGTATGCTTTTGCTGGAACTGTTTTTCTGCCAGAACTTTCTTACAGCTTCTTTTGTTGGAAACCATTAACAACAGACTAAGCACAAGCATAACAAACAATATGCCAACAACAGTGACTACAAGTCCAACATCCTTGTTTGATCCTTTCCCCTTATGAGATTGCTGGCAATATTTAGCTTCATGCTGGTGGGCAGGGTCAACACTAAAGCAATTCCCATCAAACTTAACAACCTTGTTATTCAAATTACAATTCAGACAGCTGGGCAGATCACCTGTGAGTCGGTTAGTGGACAAATCCACAAAGCCCAGGGTGCTGCTGCATGTTAAACTACTTAAGAGTGAACCACTAAGCATATTTGCCGCCAAATTCAGATAACTGATGTTAGGGAGAGCAAACAGCTCTGCAGGAGGACTCCCCACAAGGAAGTTGAATGAGACATCAAGGTGCTGAAGCCGGTTCAACTGACCAAACTGCTCAGGAATTTCACCCTTCAGTGAATTTTTGCTAAGTAAGATTGTTACCACTGATGTAGGCATCTCAGGAAGCTCTCCATCCAACTCGTTGTCCCTTAAATCCAGCATCTCAAGATTATTTATGCTGCCTAAATTTGGAATATCCCCCGAGATGCTATTGCCAGCAAGCGCGAGCTCTGTAAGCATGGCAGCTTTGCCAATTGATGCCGGTATGGACCCCTTCAGCTGGTTACTCTGCAACCGAAGAACAGTGAGGTTCGAGAATGAGTCAAGCCAGTCGGGCACACTTCCATTGAAGTAGTTACCATCCAGTGTCAAAGTATGGAGCTTCGACATGACTGACAGCTTGGGAGGGATCGATCCATAGAGAAAATTGGAGCTCAAATCAAGCACTTCAAGTGAAGATAAACGGTGAATCTTATCTGGGAGGGGGCCCCATAGGCCCAAAGACACCAGGATGACAACTCTTAGGGTAGTTAGCCTTGTCAGCGTAGTAACAAACGAATCAAGAACAAAGGCTTCTGAGAGGGTGACATTAGGAACAGAAAAGCCACTGAACTTTGGTGGCTTGGTGATCCTGTCACCGATGATCTTAAGCTCTCTGATGGCATTTCCCTCACAGGTGACCGCAAGCACTGCAGTGGGTTGAGTGCAGCAGGGATCGCTGCTTGGGCTGCCCCAAGCATCCAGCTGCCTGGGGTACTCCAGCTGCTTCCTGAGCTGCTGCAGCAGCTCGCTCTGTGAAGATTGCTCGCTTATTGAGAACAAAATCAAACAAGTAGTGACCATGACAAGGATACTAAGGTGCCAAGCCATTGGAGCTCAGCTAGCACTATCCTTTCTCAATTGGCTTAGTGTCTTGGTAAACTTTATCACTTCCAAGCCACCAAAATGGGCAGAATTTGAACGAGGACTCGCACAACAAATAAATCAGGAAGGCCGAAGTGGAGCACTGTAGTTGAACAACGCTTCCTCGGAGAGAAAGCTTGCCTTGCTTGCTCCCAAATATGAGTTTCCTGCTGAAGATTACAATTTTCAGCCCAATTTGGATGTAGCAAAACGTATAATAACAATAGAAGTACAAGGCAAACATGTCAGTAAACTGACGCATGTCCTTGTCTTATCATTAGAAAAACCACATTGGATGCTGGACGGAAGAATCAGTGCTTCAGATCGAACGTAGGATGAAACAAGGCAACAGTACATGGTTTCCTTTTGTTTAAATAAAAAATCATTTTGGTTGTAGACATGTAGCCTAATCTGTGGGAACCCGACAAAGAAAATGACAGGTGTGGCTGGGCAGATTGTACTGTGAATGTGATTTCCCATTACTTAAGAGCTTGGTGGCACAAATACAAACTTCAAGGTGGAAACCTGTGGTTTGCAAGAACCCATGAGAGGGACTCGGTAAAAAAAAATGGCAACAAATAAGAAACAAATCTGAGCATGCAAGCAAGGATTGCAGTGAAACCTACCATGAAACGCAGCAGGCTTCAAAACGAATCCCGCTAAGGTGAAAGAAGAAATGCAGCTGAAGGGGAAAAATGAGAGTTTAGCAAACTAGGAGTGCCCGAACCGGAAGCAACTCAGATTTGCAGCGAGGAAACAACTCAGATTCTCAGAGTATACGAACTTAAAAAGGCGGCGGAAAAAAGAGGGGAAATTAGGGAAGAAAAAAAAAAGAGTGTCTGCAAACAGAATCGCACCGTAGTACAGAGCAGAGCAGGCACGCAGTCATGTGGAACCAAATTAGCGCAGAGGAGAAACGACATTCATAATTCAAATGCAGCAAGAAGTTTTGAGCTTCTGACCTGAAACCGAAATGCAGGGAACACAGGAGCAAGAACAACTACAGAGCAGAGTTAAAACGCAAGAAGCTGCTCTCAACTCAGTTCACAGCCTGAACGCCGCGAATGCATCTAAGAACCCCCCAGCGTTCTCTCCCCACATTCTTCCTCAACACCTAGCAAGCAGCCGGGGCAGGCAAGAATGGATGACCCAGCAGCGGGAGGAGGGGAGGAGCGAGAGCGCCCCAGAGCACACGGGATTGATCTCTCACCTACGCAGCCACACTCCCCCGCGCAGCGCGTGTTCAGTTCCACCCAAAATCCTAAAAAAAAATGTTACACTACTTATCACATCAAATATTTGTAGTTCGTGTATGGAGCATTAAATGTAGACGAAAAAAAACTAATTTCACAATTTGATGAAAAATTACGAGACGAATTTAAATCTAATTAGTCTATGTTTAAACCTTAATTATCAAATAAAAACAAAAGTGCTACGATTTGGTGCTATTACTAAAATTTAGGAGATGTGTTGAGAAAATGTTATATAGAGGGTTTAGATATTAATAAAAAAATAAATTACATAATCCGTCGGTATTCCACGAGGTGAAATTTTTAAGCCTAATTAATCTGTCATTAGCATATATTTACTGTAGCAAAACATTGTCAAATCCTGAACCAATTAGGTTCAAAAAATTTGTCTCGCAAATTAGTCGCAAACATCCGATGAGACAGCGACTAAATTTTAGAATGTACCACTGTACCAGTAGTAAAAAAAACATAAAGCCGCCGGCATCGGTGAAGGGCAGTGGATGGCTGCCGGGCCCAGAAGCTGAACCGCTGACCACACTAGCTAGGAGGAAGAGGCCAAAGTGCTGCAAAGCGAGCGGTGGAGTTGGTGGTGGAAATGTTTTGATAGCAAATTTAGAGCAACTCGAGGAGGGGGCACCCAAATCAGGGTTCTCGTTGGCCCAACATTTTACTTCAATTTCGGGCCTTGTTTAGTTGGGCGAAATTTAGGAATTTGGTTACTGTAGTATTTTCGTTTTTATTTGACAATTAGTATTCAATCATGGACTAATTAGGCTCAAAACGTTCGTCTCGCGATTTCCAACCAAACTGTGCAATTAGTTTTTATTTTCGACTACATTTAATGCTCCATACACGTATCGCAAGATTCGATGTGATGGCTACTGTAGCACTTTTTAGGAAAACTTTTTGAAACTAAACAAGGCCAGCAGCACTCACAAACAAAGGCCCCCAAATCCATATGAGCAGATAATGGCATGGAGGACCCACTCGTCATTGGGTCAAACCTTTCTTCTCCCTATCCTCCGCACAGGGCCAGGATGCTCGGCTGGGCAGTAGCCCGCGGCGGGGCAGGAGCATCAGCCACCGAGGCGGGAGCCCGCACGGCGGAGCAAGGGCAGCGGATTCGACGGAGCAGGAGCAGCGGCCACCGAGGAGGGAGGTGGAGGTGGAGGCGGAGGCAGGTGGCTGCGCTCACCGGAGGGGAGGTGGAGGCGGGCAGCCACACTCGCGCTCACGTGGTGGAGGGGAGGCGCTCGCGTGGTGGAGGGGAGGTGGAGGCACTCGCCGAAGGGGAGGCGGCGCGCTCGCCGAAGGGGAGGATGGGCGTACTCGCCGGAGCCTGAAGGGAAGGGGGCGTGGTGGAGACGAATGCGGCCGTGCGCGCGCCGCGAGCAGGAGAGGAACCGCGGTTCCGTACGGTGCGGGGGAGGAAACGACCGGATAGGGCCCGAGGGGTGAGCCCCCAGGAACGGGGTCTATAGGGTTGTTTTGGGTGTCCACCCAAATTTCGGGGCCGAATAGGTATCATGTTTTTTTTTTTTTGTCTGAACCTCTATCTCTTAGGAGCATGGCTAATAAGTGCTTATGCCATGTCACTTGTTTACTATGCTTTGTATGTTCACGTCATCTTGTGTGATCCATAGTAAACAACATCTTTGTAGCCATTTCATATCTTCATCAAACACATATATGCTTATCCATAAGCCAATCTAACTTTACCATACCTGTGTTCGATTTAGGCATTGGTGGACTCAATTTGGATTGCATCGAGCATCGTCGACAGTGCACAAGGTTGATGTGGGCAGGAAGCTTTTGTGTGTTGAGATTGATTTGTTAACCCACATTAGGCAGTCACAGACCTGCAGTAACATGTCTGGCTCCGACCAGCATCCGCTTCCCACTGGCACGGCGGCACCTCATCGGAGACGCGCATGTGGCCCTTCCTCGTGCCTTCGGCCAGCAGCATGTGCCGAGATGGCAGGCGGCGCTGCCCTGTGCCTCTATGTCGCCTTCCACCACCGGTACGGTGGCCGGCGGCACGGCGCCTCTCCGGGTCAATCCAGCATCTCAAGATTATTTATGCTGCCTAAATTTGGAATATCCCCCGAGATGCTATTGCCAGCAAGCGCGAGCTCTGTAAGCATGGCAGCTTTAGCCAATTGATGCCGGTATGGACCCCTTCAGCTGGTTACTCTGCAACCGAAGAACAGTGAGGTTCGAGAATGAGTCAAGCCAGTCGGGCACACTTCCATTGAAGTAGTTACCATCCAGTGTCAAAGTATGGAGCTTCGACATGACTGACAGCTTGGGAGGGATCGATCCATAGAGAAAATTGGAGCTCAAATCAAGCACTTCAAGTGAAGATAAACGGTGAATCTTATCTGGGAGGGGGCCCCATAGGCCCAAAGACACCAGGATGACAACTCTTAGGGTAGTTAGCCTTGTCAGCGTAGTAACAAACGAATCAAGAACAAAGGCTTCTGAGAGGGTGACATTAGGAACAGAAAAGCCACTGAACTTTGGTGGCTTGGTGATCCTGTCACCGATGATCTTAAGCTCTCTGATGGCATTTCCCTCACAGGTGACCGCAAGCACTGCAGTGGGTTGAGTGCAGCAGGGATCGCTGCTTGGGCTGCCCCAAGCATCCAGCTGCCTGGGGTACTCCAGCTGCTTCCTGAGGCTGCTGCAGCAGCTCGCTCTGTGAAGATTGCTCGCTTATTGAGAACAAAATCAAACAAGTAGTGACCATGACAAGGATACTAAGGTGCCAAGCCATTGGAGCTCAGCTAGCACTATCCTTTCTCAATTGGCTTAGTGTCTTGGTAAACTTTATCACTTCCAAGCCACCAAAATGGGCAGAATTTGAACGAGGACTCGCACAAGCAAATAAATCAGGAAGGCCGAAGTGGAGCACTGTAGTTGAACAACGCTTCCTCGGAGAGAAAGCTTGCCTTGCTTGCTCCCAAATATGAGTTTCCTGCTGAAGATTACAATTTTCAGCCCAATTTGGATGTAGCAAAACGTATAATAACAATAGAAGTACAAGGCAAACATGTCAGTAAACTGACGCATGTCCTTGTCTTATCATTAGAAAAACCACATTGGATGCTGGACGGAAGAATCAGTGCTTCAGATCGAACGTAGGATGAAACAAGGCAACAGTACATGGTTTCCTTTTGTTTAAATAAAAAATCATTTTGGTTGTAGACATGTAGCCTAATCTGTGGGAACCCGACAAAGAAAATGACAGGTGTGGCTGGGCAGATTGTACTGCGAATGTGATTTCCCATTACTTAAGAGCTTGGTGGCACAAATACAAACTTCAAGTTGGAAACCTGTGGTTTGCAGGAACCCATGAGAGGGACTCGGTAAAAAAAAATGGCAACAAATAAGAAACAAATCTGAGCATGCAAGCAAGGATTGCAGTGAAACCTACCATGAAACGCAGCAGGCTTCAAAACGAATCCCGCTAAGGTGAAAGAAGAAATGCAGCTGAAGGGGAAAACGAGACTTTAGCAAACTAGGAGTGCCCGAACCGGAAGCAACTCAGATTTGCAGCGAGGAAACAACTCAGATTCTCAGAGTATACGAACTTAAAAAGGCGGCGGAAAAAAGAGGGGAAATTAGGGAAGAAGAAAAAAAGAGTGTCTGCAAACAGAATCGCACCGTAGTACAGAGCAGAGCAGGCACGCAGTCATGTGGAACCAAATTAGCGCAGAGGAAAACGACATTCATAATTCAAATGCAGCAAGAAGTTTTGAGCTTCTGACCTGAAACCGAAATGCAGGGAACGCAGGAGCAAGAACAACTACAGAGCAGAGTTAAAACGCAAGAAGCTGCTCTCAACTCAGTTCACAGCCTGAACGCCGCGAATGCATCTAAGAACCCCCCAGCGTTCTCTCCCCACATTCTTCCTCAACACCTAGCAAGCAGCCGGGGCAGGCAAGAATGGATGACCCAGCAGCGGGAGGAGGGGAGGAGCGAGAGCGCCCCAGAGCACACGGGATTGATCTCTCACCTACGCAGCCACACTCCCCCGCCCAACAGAGGCAACAAGCAGCAGCGGTCCTGCTCGTGCTGTCCCCTGCTGTGAGACATTAATGGGCCCTGGATAGTGACCGGATGGCGACAAAAAAAAAACCAGCGCTGGCGCTCGGATCGACTTAAATGACGTGCATCCGTGCCCCATTGTCAGGGGGTTTTTGATCCGGGGCGTTGGGAAGATTGTTGCACAGATGTTTTAGAATTAATAAAAAAAAATAAATTGACATAAGTTCGTCGTACCCTCGAGACGAAGTTTTAAGCCTAATTACATCCGTCATTAGCATGTGTTTACTGTAGCAAAAACATTGTCAAATCATGGACCAATTAGGCTCAAAAGATTCGTCTCGCAAATTAGTCGCAAACTAATAATTAGTTTCGTAATAGTCTATATTTTAATACTCTATGTATATATCAAAACATCCCATGAGACAGCGTATATCACTGTACCGGTAGTAAAAAAAACATAAAGCCGCGGCATCGGTGAAGGGCAGTGGATGGCTGCCGGGCCCAGAAGCTGAACCGCTGACCACACTAGCTAGGAGGAAGAGGCCAAAGTGCTGCAAAGCGAGCGGTGGAGTTGGTGGTGGAAATGTTTTGATAGCAAATTTAGAGCAACTCGAGGAGGGGGCACCCAAATCAGGGTTCTGGTTGGCCCAACATTTTACTTCAACTTCAGGGCCTGGTTTAGTTGGGTGAAATTTAGGAATTTAGTTACTATAGCACTTTCGTTTTTATTTGACAATTAGTTTTAATCATGGACTAATTAGGCTCAAAACGTTCGTCTCGCGATTTCCAACCAAACTGTGCAATTAGTTTTTATTTTCGACTACATTTAATGCTCCATGCACGTATCGCAAGATTCGATGTGATGACTACTGTATCACTTTTTAGGAAAACCTTTTGGAACTAAACAAGGCCAGCAGCACTCACAAACAAAGGCCCCCAAATCCATATGAGCAGATAATGGCATGGAGGACCCACTCGTCATTGGGTCAAACCTTTCTTCTCCCTATCCTCCGCACAGGGCCAGGACGCTCGGCTGGGCAGTAGCCCGCGGCGGGGCAGGAGCATCAGCCACCGAGGCGGGAGCCCGCACGGCGGAGCAAGGGCAGCGGATTCGACGGAGCAGGAGCAGCGGCCACCGAGGAGGGAGGTGGAGGTGGAGGCGGAGGCAGGTGGCTGCGCTCACCGGAGGGGAGGTGGAGGCGGGCAGCCACACTCGCGCTCACGTGGTGGAGGGGAGGCGCTCGCGTGGTGGAGGGGAGGTGGAGGCACTCGCCGAAGGGGAGGCGGCGCGCTCGCCGAAGGGGAGGATGGGCGTACTCGCCGGAGCCTGAAGGGAAGGGGGCGTGGTGGAGACGAATGCGGCCGTGCGCGCGCCGCGAGCAGGAGAGGAACCGCGGTTCCGTACGGTGCGGGGGAGGAAACGACCGGATAGGGCCCGAGGGGTGAGCCCCCAGGAACGGGGTCTATAGGGTTGTTTTGGGTGTCCACCCAAATTTCGGGGCCGAATAGGTATCATGTTTTTTTTTTTTTGTCTGAACCTCTATCTCTTAGGAGCATGGCTAATAAGTGCTTATGCCATGTCACTTGTTTACTATGCTTTGTATGTTCACGTCATCTTGTGTGATCCATAGTAAACAACATCTTTGTAGCCATTTCATATCTTCATCAAACACATATATGCTTATCCATAAGCCAATCTAACTTTACCATACCTGTGTTCGATTTAGGCATTGGTGGACTCAATTTGGATTGCATCGAGCATCGTCGACAGTGCACAAGGTTGATGTGGGCAGGAAGCTTTTGTGTGTTGAGATTGATTTGTTATCCCACATTAGGCAGTCACAGCCCTGCAGTAACATGCCTGGCTCCGACCAGCATCCGCTTCCCACTGGCACGCGGCACCTCATCGGAGATGCGCATGTGGCCCTTCCTCGTGCCTTCGGCCAGCAGCCTGTGACGAGATGGCAGGCGGCGCTGCCCTGTGCCTCTATGTCGCCTTCCACCACCGGTACGGTGGCCGGCGGCACGGCGCCTCTCCGGGTCGAGGTTGTTGGCTTGTAGTGGTGAGGATTGGGAGCCTTCTGCATTGATTTGCCACACGAGTGTCAATTTGGGGCGAGATTTTGGTAGGCGAGCTGGGGATTTGGCGCGCGGTGGAGGCAAGATGCAGGACGGCAGTGGGTGGGTGGGTGGGTGGGGTGGGGGGGAGGGGGGGGGGGGGGGGGGGCGACGCATGAGATCCATCCAGAGAGAGGATTAGGAAGGCGGCCCGCAAAACGCCGGCTCCGGCGCCCACTTTTTTTTTTATCATACGAACTTCTATTACTAGCTCTGTCCAGAGAAGAAAAACAAATACGGGTGCGTGCCAACTAGAGTGGTTACCAAATTTGTAATATTCACATTTATTATTCCAAATTAATTTATTAAAAAAATATATTTCGTACTCCATCTAATATTATTTATTTGATATCATAAATATTGATATTTTTTTATTTATAATTGGTCAAACTTAATATACTAAAATATGGCATTATGCTAGAATTATATTTTTTTCTAGGACAGATGGAGTACTAGATAAGGAAAAAGTATAGAGAAACGTACGAATACAGGTACGTACGTAGGAGTTACATAGACGGCTGTCCCGACAAACTTGCACATAAGCCCCTATAGAAAACAAAAATAACAAACAAGCCCTTGGCTACCGTGCAGACCAAACGCGCCTGAGAGAGCTCCAGCGCCGGTCGTCACTGACGCCGAGAGCTCCCAAAGCATCCTAGATCTAGAGAAGCCCCATCGCAAGGAAGCTTTGATACCACCCGTCACCATGGAGGGGCTAAAGCCATCGCTGAAGAAGCATCGAGCGGGGATGCACCCCGAGCTCCTCTGACCATGGATCAAAGCTCGCCATCGACAGTTGTCGAGGGAAGCTCGAGCTCGATCCACTCCCTATCCTGCCGCAACGCCCACAACCAGGGGCGGATCCAAGCCCCGCCCTCCCTAGGGAGCAGGTCTTTCAGCCCAGCCCACAACTCCCAGTAAACACTTGCGCAATTCTTTGTACTCCTTTCTCTTCTTCTCCATATAAGAATGAGCATCTTCCAACATGGCAAAGAGTTCCTCCTTGGAAGGCTCCTCCTCATCCTCACTATCATTATCACTCTTATCATCGGATTGTACCTTAATGGCCTTAGCCATGAAGCATGTCGATGATGGTGTGTCAAATAGGGAGGGCTTGTCATGAATAGCAATACTTGCATGCCCCTTCTTCATGGTGGTCTTCCTCTCATCATCGCTATCATCATCATCATTACTAGAGGAAGCATCACTATCCCATGTGACACAATATGAGTGACCCATCTTCTTCTTCTTAAGGGTCATCTTCTTCTCATTTTCTTTCTTTTCCTTCTTCTTGTCTTTCTTGTTGTCATCATCATTGTCACTATTATATGGGCAATCCTCAATGAGATGTTCCTTGCTCTTGCACTTGAAGCACCTTCTTAGTTCTTCCTTGTTTTTGGATGAAGCCTTTCTTCTTCTAGCACCATAGCCCTTCTTCTTTATGAATTTGTCAAATCTTCTCACAAAGAGAGCCATTTCTTCTTCATCATCATGAGCACTTGAGCCTTCATCTTCACTTGATTCCTCCTTCTTTGCTTTGCCCTTGCTCATGGATGATGAGGTGCTGGCCTTAAATGCAACACTCTTCTTTTTCTTTTCTTCTTCTTGGATGCCCCCATCCCGTTCCACAAGGTATGTGTCTTGTGTGACCACATCACCTAGTACTTGGTTTGGGGTCATTGTCTCCAAGCCATCTCTCACAAGAATTGTCACCAAAGTATCAAACCTCGGTAGTAAGCATCTCAAGAATTTATGTGAGAAATCCTTGTCTTCCACCTTCTCTCCCAACCTCTTCAAGTCATTCACAATCACTTGCAATCGGTGGAACATCTTCGGTATGCTCTCATTTTCTAGCATCTTGAAACTTGCTAGCTTTTCTTTGAGGATATAGAGCTTGGCACTCTTGACCGCCTTAGTGCGTTCATATGATTCCTATAATCTACTCCACACCTCATGAGCACACTCAAGATCCTTGATTTGCTCAAATACTTTGACATCCAAAGCATCATACAACGTGTTGATGGCGATGTCATTGAATTGGAGCTTCTCTTCTTCTCTTGCGGTGGGATTGGTTGGATCAATCACCGCAAAGTCAGTCTCCACAACATCCCATATCTTTCTATTCATTGATTTTAGGTGAGCGCTCATTTTTCTCTTCCAATAATTATAGCTTGTGCCATCAAAGTGTGGTGGCTTCCCCATATGATTGATTTGCGCCATTGTAACACCGAAGGTTGTTAAGCCTTAATTAAATGGTGACCACGGCTCCGATACCACATGAAAGGTCCTAAATGGCTAGAGAGGGGTGAATACCTAATTAAAACTTCTGCAAAACACTAGAGCAAATTGTTAGTCAATTACATAGCGAAGCTTTTTGCTCTAGCTCTACACAAAGGTTGCAAGCCACCTATTCCAACAATTCTAGTAGATAGTGGATCTCTAGGCACACACAAAGGCTATGTCACTATTCTTACTCTAGTTGAGCTAGCTACCAACTAACAAGAAGCTAAACAAGCTACTCAACTAACTAGCAAGAACGCTAAACTACACAAACTACCTCTACTACAAAAGGTAATGCAAGAGAGAGGTATAGATGAATACCGCACGTGGCAAGAGATGATCAACAATAATACCAAGTGAATACTGGGAGAATTCCAATACACAATTGACACAAGATTTTTCTCCTGAGGTTCACGTGCTTGCCGGCACGCTAGTCCCTATTGTGTCGACCGTTCACTTGGTGGTTCGTGAGCTAATTAGGCACTATGCCAAGCCCTACACTAGGGCGCCAGCAAGAACCAACCCACAAGTGAAGGGTATCTCAATGACACTAGCAATTTACTAGAGTACCTTTTGGCTCTTCGCTGGGAGAAGGTCAAGAACCCACACAAATCACCGAGAGATGGCCACGAAACAATCACCAACTCGTGCCAAAGCTCCTCCGCTGCTCCAAGCCGTCTAGGTGGTGGCAACCACCAAGAGTAATAAGAGAAACCAGCAGCTGATGCAACCACTAAGTGCCACTAGATGCGCCAACGCGATGCAAATGCATTTGGATGCTCTCCTATGGCAGAACCGCCTAATCTAATGCCTCTCAGGAGTGCTTGTCTTCTATTAGACACTAAGCACTCGAGGAGAACTACTAAATTACACAGTTCCAGTTGGGCACACCCTAAGGAAGAACCCTGAAAATCCACATTTTTCCATCAGGATCACAAATGAGAGAATAAAGCTTACATTATTCTTAACCATTTCTTACATCATTTTTAATACAACATTAGAGTGTAATATTTATTATTATAACAGTGGAATGTAATCATATTATTAGAGTTATGAACAATTTAATTTAACAGCAGAATATAAACATGTGATCAGAATTACAACGGAAATAATTATCTAATCATGACATGATGAAGCATTGATATGTAAACTATGACAACAGATTATAAAACTTTCATTTATAAAAACATTTAGTGAGAGTTATAAATAAAGACTATGATCAGCAGCGTAAAGGACATCCTCTCTGAGCCCACCAGGAGGAATCCACACACAAAGGTTAGCTTTAGCATCCACCTGTCACCTGCAATAGGAGGAAATAAAACCCTGAGTACTCAATTGTAGTCAGCATGACTTACCCGACAGGAGGAAAGAAAAGACTCCAAGGAATATGCAAGGCTCTTTGGCTTGTGGGTTTATTGCATCTGCAGGAAGCATTACTAAGCGTGCGTCCTTATATTCGATTTTTATTAACAGCCGCATTAGTTCATTAACCAACCATTCTATGTAAGCATCTGTGCTACTTTTAAGCAAGTGGTAAGCAATCAGATTTTCATTTCTTCACCTTTCCTCTTTCAGTTCTTACTATGGTGTCTAGGCCGTAGACAAGCCGTACCGGATTGCCCGGTGATTTCGCGAATAAATGCCCCCAGCTGGGTACCCCTAAAAACACATGCCCCACTTGTACCCCGAGCACAAGCAGGACCAACCCACTACCCTCCTATCACTGGGGTCCAGGTCCCCATCCAAACTGGGACTCCAAGGCCCCGCCCCTGAGTCTCGGACTCAGTGCGATGAAAGGACCTCCTAACCCAAAAACCACCATGACAGTCGGTCCAAAAAGAGCCAGAACCCATGACAAGAGAGCAACAAGTCTTCCAAGCACCCATACCCAAGTATGTGCTCAGGGATAATAAGTCTATGACTTGCCTAGAGTCTTATGCAACGGACCGGTCCTTAATCGACACGGACAGGGAACGCAGTGTAACCAAGCTATGCCCCGTTGGACCGTAGGACACAACCTCTTACACCCACTAATACCCTAAACCATATCCTTGCCCGGTCACCATTTTTCCTTTCCACCATTTATATTTTCCAAGTGATAATAATACAGTAGTATATTTCCTATCTATCGCGAGTGAGAGGCAATCACTCGACTTCTATCGGAGTCCTATAGCATAGCAATCTACATGATCCTATCATACTAGTAAGACTCATTGGATAAAGATATATATATGCAAGTGGGTTTCATTCAACTCCTTAAAACTTAATGCACAAATATAATTTAAAGTGCAGAAAAGTAGGGGTTATGCACCGGGCCTTGCCTGGGTAAAATATAACCAAAAGTTAGTATTTGCATCTTTAGATCATCCACCATCATCTGAATAGAAAGCCCATTGCATCATCTCCTAGAAAGAACACCATTACACCATCTTCTGATCCCCAATCATCCTTCAATTGATCTGTTGATCCATCATCGTACCTATATGATATGTAATGCGATGCAATGCAAAGACGTAATTAATCGACTGCAATTGTGACTCGTAAAAATATGATTTATGCTTCTCAAGTTAACGAGCTAGTTCTAACGACTAACGTACTAATCTACGTATCAACATCGTTGAGAAAGGTGTCATTTCCCAACTAGTGTTTTAGTTATACAAACCCAAGTTGTTTTGTTATTCTGTTCTATCGATTTAATCTTTATTCGAAAATAGGGTATTATTATCTATCTAGCAAACTAATTATTCTGGAGCTATAAAAATTACAGGGAGCATCTAATAATATTAGGAATCTACCCTAAAATTTTTAGAGTCAACCCTATCACTAATTTATCACAACAATTCCTACAAGTTTACATTTTAGCAATATTAAATATTTTAAAATAATCAGAGCAACCCTGGAAACATTTTTAAACTAGATGAACCAATTATGCTAATAGATAGATCATGATTTTAGGAACCTAACAAATTTGGTTTGGTATTTTTATGATTCTTCTACGATTTATTTTCAATTTTTGAATAACACTGAATCAACGAAACAAAAATCAACACAAAAGGAAAGGGCCTACGCGGCTCGGTTTGGCCCGCAGACGCGCGTGTGGCAAAGGGCACGGTGGCCTAGGCAAGGCGACAAGCCGGCCCAGGCAGGCGGGGCACGTACGCAAGCGGTGACAGGCCGGCCCATCGCGACACTGGCCCTTAGGCGCGTGCGCGGCCCAGGCGACAGCGGACCAAGGCTGGCGCGACTAGGCCGGCCCACGACGGGGAGAGCCTAGTGACGGCGGCACCAAATTGCGAAAAGGCCCCATGTACTAACTTTAAATCAACTAAGACCCTATTTGTAAACCTATGAGTCTAGCGCTTTTGCAAAAAGAACAAGGTTAAAAGTGTTATTTACGCTTGAGTCCTTTCTACCTTTTCATCATCCTCAAAGCAGAGCACCGGCAGGGGAGGCCATCTGCTGGCCAAGAGAACGGCTCGCCGACGATGGTGCTATCGCGGGTCGGCACGTGGGGCAGCGAGGCACCTGCCAGCACTAGAAGGTGTTGGCGGTAAGGCCAGGGACAGCCCAAGATGGTCCAGCCGCTGAGCAGCTGGCGGCCGGTAGGGTGCCCGGCGGCAGCAGGACATCGGCGGGGACTCTGCGAGGTCGTAGCTTGGCGCGACGGCGTTCCTAGGTGGCATGCTAGCCACGGTGATGTGGTGGTGTGGAGCATGCAGGGCTTGGGGGCGCTGTGGGACTACGGTCAGGAGCGGGCCGTGGGGCACAGCGATGGTGGCCAAGGCCACTACGTGGAGTGGCAGCGGGTCCACGCAACTCGGGCGCTCGCAGTGCACACGTGAAGTGCCGGGCGACCACGGGCGTAGCCACGGTGAGGACCAGCATGAGGCAGTAGGGAGCAGGGAGCTTTGTAGGGCTCGACGTCCAGGGTCGGGTAATGGCGGGCTGCAGCCATGGTGGGGGCGCTGCGGGATGTGGCATGGTGACGGCTGCGCATAGGAGGCTAGAGGCAAGGCGGAGCTACGCGCGGACACTGGGGAGGAAAAGGAGGGGGCACCGACGCAGCACGTGGAGGAGAGGGATGCGCCATGGAGCAATAGGCCCAGCATGGCAGTGGGACTCACGATGGACGGCGATTGGCACGGACACTGCGACACTGGTGCGAGGCAAGCAGAGGAGCAGGGAGCACCGGCGACGTGCGGCAGCAGCGCGGGACCAAGGAAACTTCAGCGCGCACGAGAGAGCGAGGAGTTGTGCGTGGCTTGCCACCAGCTTCATAGGAGCAACGTCGGGGGAACAGGAAAGGACGGCGTAGCATGGCCGTCAGCTATGCGCCTACGCGCGCATAGAACGTCAAAAGACATGGCGAGGGCAGGGGTAGAACCACATGCACCTATTTCAGATGCCCGGCGTAGTGGACCAGTCCAGATGCGGTATAGAAAAAAGGAAAAGGCAAGGGGATAGAGCGAGCAGCAGGCTCGGCAATAGCAAGGACGCGAGCGGGGTTCACTCACGGCTGGTAGCTATTCAAAGCGAGGTGCGGCAGGGAAAGTCACCATCACCGCAGAGCCCGGGGGCTAGACGGCCCTGCCGTGGTAGGTGAATTAAAATACTGGAAGATCACCACGACGAGAGACGAGATGGTGAACAATAGCAATATCAGGTGATTATGCAGTACGCCGCGCCAGGAAAAGTAAATGAAGCATGCTGAGCTGCTGCTGCGCTGTCTCTCGTCTGTTACGTGCTTTCACACCAATCACGTTAAATTTATGAGGCGGCTAGACAGGCAGCTGTCGCAGGTACGTTACTAAATGATCATAAGGACTAAAACGAGTCTATACATTAAAAACATAAACATCTCACTAGACCAAAGCTTTTTTTAACTGAGTGTGCTTATCAAAATAAACACGCGAGTATATATATATACCTATAGATATTTCTATCGGCTTACTAATTTAGACAATTAGCAACATCTAGGCACAAGGAGATTTTCAACTAGGCTCAAATTTAAATTAGATTCAAAAGCTATATATATATATATCATTCTATTTATTAATGGATTTTATTTTATTTGTAAAAGTTGATTTTCATGCTTAATCTAATAGAACAAACCGTTCGCTATCTATTGGCTAGAATTAGTCGTTCGACTATTCCTAAATATCTTTACGCACTGAGTAATTTAACTTGGGCGTTTATTTGAGTCCACAAAACTAAGTCACACATGATTCACTTATCACATCAAGTACTGTTTAAATAAAAATCCGAGAAACTCGTTTCAGTAACTCCTCTTAGGTCTAAACCTTGGTGCTAAACAAGATCGTAACACCAGGGTGTTACATCTCCCAACTCACTTGGATGAACAACAATCAAGAGAGATGAGTGGGAGTGATGTTTCTCAGCTCTAGGGAGTGTACAAGAATGCAAATGGCCAAGAGAGACTCCCCAAAGCCGGCCAAAACACTTATATAGGTGCAACCCTAAAGAAATATAGCCGTTAGACAATTTCATTGGGCTGATTTCGAGCTGAATCGGATGCACCTATTAGCGACCGGACGCTGCCTACACTCAACGTTCGGTCATAGAATGGACGCCACAGTGTCCTCGGCATTCAACGTCGCCCATTAGATCTCAACGGTCACAAAGTTCACCGCGCGTGTTAAAGTTTGACTAGACGCACCGTCGACTGACTGAACGCGCCACAAGAGAGTCCGGTCAGCCAAGCCAACGGCTAGATTGACCAGACGTGACACCAACCGACCTGGACATGCCCCCACGTGGAGTCCATTTGACTCCTAAGAGGTTCTAGAGAGGGTTTTTGTCGACCGGATGTGTCCGGTCAACACTGACCGAATGCGCCCAGAGTCCAATAGCTCTACTCCCATGCGCCATGTCACCTTGATCGGACACGCTGCTCGTGCCACCATCGAGTCTGGTCGTGCATGAGAGCAGAGTCCGGTCACATCGCTCGCTCCCCCGCGCCAAGGGTTTGGTACCAGAGGCGTCTGGTCACTCCGTGACCGGCGTCCGGTCGCCTGGTTTCTCCCCTTTTTCTTTTTCTATCTCTTCAACCACTTCACCCTTGCTTCCATGTTGCTAACCACCATGTGTGTAACTCATGTGCACGTGTGTTAGCTTTTTTCAAAGCATTTTCAAGGGTGTTAAGTTAGCTCATTAGGTTCCAATGCATATGAAACAAGTTAGATCACCTAATGGCACATGATAACCGCATCAACTATGATTTCTACCCTCTTCATAGTATGACTATCGATCCTAAACTCACTCACACCCTCTATGGTGTCTTGAGTGCCAAAAAAAACCTATTTGATACCTTTGCCTTGATCACAATGATTTTTGTTTTTCTCTTTCTTCTTTTCCATGTTGGAGCACTTTATCATCTCTTTTGGTCACCTCCATCACCATGACCATCTCTAGCTCCACTACTTGGTCTTGGACCATCCTAACTTGTCTACACACTTAGATGAAGGATTAGTCCATAGGTTTGATCAATTATCCAAAACCAAACTAGGGCTTTTAATCTCCCCCTTTTTGGTAATTGATGACAACCTTTTCACAAAGATATTCAGTAAAATCTTTTTGGATTCATGTTGCTTGCCCAAGCATTTTACCATGTGTAAAGGATATGAACAAGTTTCATAAACCCTAATTGGTAGCATTAGCTCCCCCTACATATGTGCTAAGAGTTTGGATTGAAAGCTTGCACATATGCATGAATTTGAATTATGGGAGAGTAATGACTACCAAATGATGCTAAGGTGTAGAGAATGGACCTTTGAAGCATGATACCAATCGGAGTTGCCAATATACACTATCCGTAGCACCATGGTTAGCTAGATACCACTTGTGAAATAAATACAAACTAGATACCTCATGAGATCAATATTAGAAGCAAGGCTCTAGGAGCCACTTGTGAAAGCAAAGGGTATATCTAACTATCACCTATGCGTGCTAGTATTCAAATCATCAATCAAGTCCTACTACTAGCATACACCACACAAGCATATATCTTGAATTTAAAAACTTGTGCAATGCAAGCAACCATATGTTAGTGCACATTCAAATGCAACAATCAAGTTTATGAGCTTGCTCCCCCTACTTGTGTGCTCAAAATTTTGATTGATCCCCCTTCCTTTGTCACTTCTCTCCCCCTTAGTTCATTTCTCTTTATCTTTGTGACTTTCTCTCCCCCTTTGTCATTAATTGCCATAAAAGATATGGGTCAAATTTTAGGTTGAGTAAGTCAATCAATGGGGATTTCAATTTTGGTTCAATCTAGATCTCTTGCTTAAGATATTTAACTAGGTTTGATCTAATGACAAGCTTCTTCACACCTCTTGCAGGGGTTATCTTGACAATGTTGAGTTAAACATTTTTAGCTCATTGTCTAGACCAAACACTAGGTTCACAAGCCCACAAACATGTTGTATGGTTACCACTAGATTATGTCAATCATAAAAGCAATAGTGGCACATACATGCATCAAATTCATTTTGTTTTTCATGATTGTGTCATTTATGTCCTCCAATCCAAATTTCTTGATCATGTCCTTTATGTACTTGCCTTAACTCACAAATGTGCTATTCTTCATTTGTTTGATTTGAAGACCAAGGAAGTAACTAAGCTCTCTAATCATGGACATCTCAAATTCACTTGCCATCATATTTCCAAACTCCTCACAAAATTCTTGGTTGGTTGATCCAAAGATAATGTCATCAACATAAATTTGCAACACAAACAAGTCCTTGCCTATATTCTTGATGAAGAGAGTGGTGTCAACCTTACCCATCTTGAACCCTTTAGAGAGAAGGAAATCTCTTAATCTCTCATACCATGCTCTAGGTGCTTGCTTTAAACCATATAATGCCTTCTTCAACTTGTAAACATGGTTAGGCTTCTTGTCATCTTCAAAACTAGGTGGTTGCTCAACATATATCAATTCATTGATGTACCCATTTAAGAATGCACTCTTCACATCCATTTGATAGAGCTTGATGTTTTGGGCACAAGCATAAGCTAACAAGATCCTAATTGCTTCCAATCTTGCAACCGAGGCATATGTTTCTCCAAAGTCAAGACCTTCTACTTTGTGTATATCCTTGTGCTACCAATCTTGCTTTGTTCCTTATAACTATCCCATCTTGATCTTGCTTATTTCTAAACACCCACTTGGTACCGATTACATTGTAGTTATTTGGTCTTTCCCCTAATTCCCAAACTTGGTTCCTAGTGAAGTTGTTTAGTTCTTCATGCATAGCATTCACCCAATCAACATCCATCAATGCATGTCTATCTTGGTTGGTTCAAATGATGACACAAATGAGTAATGCTCACAAAAGGATGGCAACCTTGATCTTGTTTGCACACCACTTCTAATGTCCCCAATTATTTGATCCAATGGATGATCTCTTGCAATGTGTGTTGGTTGGAGAACTTGAGATTGATCATTTGTTTGAGTAACTTGAGATGAACTAGCTTATTGATCTTGCACTTGTTGGACTTGGGCTTCATCATGAGTACCACTTGTACTAGTTTGATTTTCATTTACTTGCACATTTGGTGGAGGAAGCACTTGATCTTTGTCATCTTCAACATCAATCACCTCTCTAGGCCTTATATCACCGATATCCATATTCTTCATTGCATTAGCCAATTGAGTGCCTCTCACATCATCTAGATTTTCATCATCTTGAGAGCCTTTGGTTTCATCAAACTCAACATCATACACCTCTTCAACTATTTTAGTTGTGTTGTTCCAAACTCTATATGCCTTGCTTGTATTGGAGTACCCAAGTAAGAACCCTTCATCACATTTCTTCTCAAACTTGCTCAATCTAGTGCCTTTCTTGAGAATGTAACATTTGCATCCAAACACTCTAAAGTATGCAATGTTGGGCTTTCTTCCATTCAATAGCTCATATGGTGTCTTCTCTAGCATGCAGGTGATAATAGAGGCAGTTGCTATAGTAGCAAGCCATGTTGATTGCTTTCGGCCCAAAAGGAATCACTCACATTGTACTCATTAAGCATAGCCCTTGACATGTCGATGAGTGTCCTATTCTTCCTCTCAACAAGGCCATTTGATTGTGGAGTGTACTTGGCCGAGAATTGATGCTTGATTCCAAATTCATCACATAGCTCATCAATCCCTGTGTTCTTGAACTCACTTCCATTGTCACTTCTCACTTTCTTGATTCTACTTTCAAACTCATTTTAGGCATCTCTTGACAAATGTTTTGAATGTATCAAATACTTCACTTTTGTCAACAAGAAAGAAGACCCATGTGTATCTAGTAAAGTCATCCACTATCACAAAGCCATACTTGTTTCCACCAATACTTGTATATGATGTTGGTCCAAATATATCCATATGCAACAACTCAAATGCTTTGCTAGTGCTCATCATGCTCTTGTTAGGATGGTGTATTTCTAACTTGTTTACCAGCTTGACAAGAACTACACAAATTATCCTTTTCAAACACCACATCTTTCAAGCTTTTCACTAGATCATGCTTGATAAGTCTATTCAATTGTTTCATTCCAACATGACCAAGCCTTCTATGCCATAGCCAACCCATGCTATACTTAATGAACAAACAAGTTGACAATTGAGTTTCACTAGCATTGAAATCAACCAAGTATAGATTCTCATATCTAAATCCTTTGAATATCAAGTTAGAGCCATCTACACTTATGATCTCTACATCATCAACTCCAAATATGCACTTGAATCTAAGATCACAAAGTTGTGCTACTGATAATAGATTGAAATTCAAGCTCTCTACTAGCAACACATTGGAAATGCTCATGTCATTAGGATATTGCAATCTTACCAAGCCCTTTGACCTTGCCTTTGCTATTGTCACCAAATGTGATACTATCAAACTCATTGTTGCCACTTGTGTTGATTGAATTGAACATTCTTGAATCACTGGTCATTCGTTGTGTGCACCCACTATCAAGCACCCAATGCCTTCCTCCAGGCTTTATAATTGACCTACAAGAAAAGATCAATTATTTTTAGGTACCCAAACCTTTTAGGGTCCTCCAAGGTTAGTGACCAAGGTCTTTGGCACCCAAATAGCTTTCTTCTTTGAGCCCACAATTGGTGTACCAATAAACTTAGTTTTCACACCATTAACACCCTTGGTAAGCAAATAACAAGAATCAAATTTCATAGAGGATACATTAGCATTGTTCTTGTTCTTGCAATATTGCTCTACATACCCAACTTGCTTGCATCTATTGCAAAACCGACCATTGCCTTCACAAAACTAGTCTTATGAGTGACAAAAGCCGCCTTGTCATTCTTGGGGGTATAGCCCAATCCCTCTTTGTTGAGAGAAAAGCATTGGCTACCCAAGCACTTAAGCAAGCGGGCCTAACCACCATAGGCCTTGCCTAAAGCAGTGAGTGAGCTCATTGACCTCTTTCTTTACGGTCTCATTTTCCACCATTAGTGAGGCTATCACAAGTGAAACCATCACTCATAGGTGAAGTAGTAGTGGATGAGCTACATGAGGGGTTAGTAGGAGCAATAACAATAGGAGTATAAAATGATTCACCAATTATATCACAAGTTACCCCTATGTTACATGTTTGAATATGTTCCTTCTTATCTTCGCTAACAAGAGAGGAGTAAGCTTCATCAAGCTTAGTATGATCATTTCCAAGCTCCTCATGGGCTTCCACTAGCCTCTCATGAGTTGCTTTTAGCTCCCCAAAGGATTGCTCAAGAGCTTGATGCTTCTTGTGTAATTCTTTGTACATCCTTTCTCTTCTTCTCCATATAAGAATGAGCATCTTCCAACATGGCAAAGAGTTCCTCCTTGGAAGGCTCCTCCTCATCCTCACTATCACTATAGCTCTCTTCATCGGATTGTACCTTAGTGGCCTTAGCCATGAAGCATGTCGATGATGGTGTGTCAAATAGGGAGGGCTTGTCATGAATAGCAATACTTGCATGCCCCTTCTTCATGGTGGCCTTCCTCTCATCATCGCTATCATCATCATCATCACTAGAGGAAGCATCACTATCCCATGTGACACAATATGAGTGACCCATCTTCTTCTTAAGGGTCATCTTCTTCTCATTTTCTTTCTTTTCTTCTTCTTGTCTTTCTTGTTGTCATCATCATTAGTCACTATTATATGGGCAATCCTCAATGAGATGATCCTTGCTCTTGCACTTGAAGCACCTTCTTAGTTCTTCCTTGTTTTTGGATGAAGCCTTTCTTCTTCTAGCACCATAGCCTCTTCTTCTTATGAATTTGTCAAATCTTCTCACAAAGAGAGCCATTTCTTCTTCTTCATCATGAGCACTTGAGCCTTCATCTTCACTTGATTCATCCTTCTTTGCTTTGCCCTTGCTCATGGATGATGAGGTGCTGACCTTAAATGCAACACTCTTCTTTTTCTTTTCTTCTTCTTGGATGCCCCCATCCTGTTCCGCATGGTATGTGTCTTGTGTGACCACATCACCTAGTACTTGGTTTGGGGTCATTGTCTCCAAGCCATCTCTCACAAGAATTGTCACCAAAGTATCAAACCTCGGTGGTAAGCATCTCAAGAACTTATGTGAGAAATCCTTGTCTTCCACCTTCTCTCCCAACCTCTTCAAGTCATTCACAATCACTTGCAATCGGTGGAACATCTCCGGTATGCTCTCATTTTCTAGCATCTTGAAACTTGCTAGCTTTTCTTTGAGGATATAGAGCTTGGCACTCTTGACCGCCTTAGTGCGTTCATATGATTCCTCTAATCTACTCCACACCTCATGAGCACGCTCAAGATCCTCGATTTGCTCAAATACTTTGACATCCAAAGCATCATACAACGTGTTGATGGCGATGTCATTGAATTGGAGCTTCTCTTCTCCTCTTGCGGTGGGATTGGTTGGATCAATCACCGCAAAGTCATTCTCCACAACATCCCATATCTTTCTATTCATTGATTTTAGGTGAGCGCTCATTTTTCTCTTCCAATAATCATAGCTTGTGCCATCAAAGTGTGGTGGCTTCCCCATATGATTGATTTGAGCCATTGTAACATCGAAGGTTGTTAAGCCTTAATCAAACGGTGACCACGGCTCTAATACCACATGAGAGGTCCTAAATGGCTAGAGGGGGGTGAATAACATAATTAAAACTTCTGCAAAACACTAGAGCAAATTGTCAGTCAATTACAAAGCGAAGTTTTTTGCTCTAGCTCTACACAAAGGTTGCAAGCCATCTATTCCAACAATTCTAGTAGATAATGGTCTCTAGGCACACACAAAGGCTATGGCGCTATTCTTACTCTAGTTGAGCTAGCTAAAAACTAACAAGAAGCTAAACAAGCTACTCAACTAACTAGCAAGAACGCTAAACTACACAAACTACCTCTACTACAAAAGGTAATGCAAGAGAGAGGTTGAAAGGTCCTTGTTTGGTTTTGGTAATTGAGTGACAACTTAGGTGGACTAATTGTGTTTATGTGAGATACACAGGTGATTAGTCCATAGGTACATATGTGTGAGCAACATATGCCATGAAGGTGAAAATGGCTTGGAGATGTTGCAAAGCTCACACATGTGATGATGAAGGAGCTTAAATGCACATGAGACATGACATTGAGTCATGTGATCAAAGTGGAGAAGATCAAGACAAGACTTGGCTTGATGGACCGGTTGCAAGCGTAAAGGGCAAGTCGAAGGCTTTGGAGTGATGGACCGCGTGGCGGTGAAGCTTGAGCAAGACTTGGCACCGATGGACGATGGCAACAGTGAAGAGCAAGTAAAGTCAAGATCGATGAACCAATATGATCACATGATGATATGAAGTGGATCATATCATTGTTGATCGCGTTGGTGCATGTGTTGCATCGACGTTGGAGGAAATGTAATGGAATGCTGCAAGGCAAAGGTATAACCTAGGGCATTTCATTTCACCGGTCATAGGTGTGTAGAGAAGTTTATGACCGGGTTTAGGATAGATGGCCGTACTATCAAGAGGAGCAAACTTGTTTGCATATCGGTCATCTAGTGCCACTCGAGTGATCTAACTTTGCATCATCGCTAGGATCGAGTGGCGTGACAAGTTGAGTGGCTAACCCTTTGGGAAATGATTGTGAAAAGATAACACACATACATAATGGTGGTGTACACTTGGTGGTGTTGGCACATTTACAAAGGAGATGAAGTTGGAGTTGATGTGGATCAACTCGGTGAAGAAACGGAGATGAGAAAGGTCCCACAGAGTGGACCAGACTCTGGTCACGTGGTGACTGGACGCTGGCTGGGTGCGTCCGGTCAAGCTGACGTGGAGTGTCGCAGTAGCTGAAGAGTGACCGGACGCTGGTGATGCGTCCAATCGCGTTCGACCGGACGCGTCCGGTCATGCTCGGGAGCTTACTGGAAATGACCAGACGATGAGGGTCCAGCATCCGGTCAGTTGAAGCTGCTACATCCGGTCAGAAGATGACCGTTGAGATCGAAAGAATGCCATTGAATGCAGGTGACACATGGCTATCATCGAGCGACCGGACGCTGAGGACCAGCGCCTGGTCAACACGACCGAAGCGTCCAGTCGACCCGAAAGTTGCCCAGTGAAGGGGTAACGGCTAGTTTAGCCCTTGGGGCTATAAATAGAAGTGGCCTTCAGCCATGGCTGGGGCTGAGCACCTCGAGGGACTTTGTGTCCATGCTTGAGAGTGCTTAGGAGCCCTCCATCTCACACATACTTGATAGTGATCATTCGATTGTGTGAGTGAGCGATTCTAGTGCGATTGCATCATGAGCTTGCATCGAGTGGCACTAGGTGATCGAGTTGCAAGCCGGTGGTGCTTGTTACTCTTGGAGGTTGCCACCTCCTAGATGGCTTGGTGGTGGTCTCCATGGAAGCCCGCAAGAAGCTTGTGCGGTGCTCCAGAGAAGTGCTTGTGAGGGGCACTTGTGCTTGCCCCACGGAAGTTACGAAGAGCAACTTTAGTAAAGCGTGTCATTGAGCTACCCTCACTCATGGGGTAGGTTCTTGCGGCGCCCGATGTGCAGGCTTAGCGGGTGATGCTAATTAGCCGCTGAACCACCAAGTGAGCGGTCGACACAACGGGGACTAGCGTGTTGGCAAACACATGAACCTCGGGAGAAAAATCATCGTGTCAACCTTGTTCTTCCCGTTGGTTTGCATCCCTAGTACACAAGCTTGCAATTACTTTTATACATATTAAGCTTGTGTAGTTGCTCTTGTAATTAGATAGCTTGTGTAGCTTGCTAATTACCTTCTTGCTTGTGTAGCATAGAAGTAGCTCCATTGCGTGGCTAATTTGGTTTGTGTAACCTTGTTAGTCACATTACTTAGTTTGTGTAGCTAAGTATTTGCACTCTCTAATTTGGCATTGGTTGCCTTGTTATTGAGCATTGCTAGTGAGCTTAGTTGGCTTTGTGCTTTTTGCTTACTAGCATGTGTAGGAGCTCCCTTGTTGCTTAAAGTACTAGTGGCATAGGTTTGTGTGACCTTGCTCCTAGAATTGGTTAGGTGAGCTCTAGCTAGCCCGGCACCTTTGTTACTTGATTAGTATCTTTGGAAGGTGCTAGAGAACATAGATAGAGGGGTGTAGTCTTGGCTAGACCGATCGTCTTAATTCCGCACTTGTTTCGGTTAGCCGACGCGATTAATTTTAGAAAAGACTATTCACCCCCCCCTCTAGTCCACCATCTCAACCCTATAGAGGTATAGATGAATACCGCACGCGGCAAGGGATGATCAACAATAATACCAAGTGAATACCGAGAGAATTCCAATACACAATTGACACGAGATTTTTCTCCTGAGGTTCACATGCTTGCCGGCACACTAGTCCCCATTGTGTCGACCATTCACTTGGTGGTTCATGAGCTAATTGGCACTAAGCCATGCCCTACACTAGGGCACCACAAGAACCAACCCACAAGTGAGGGTATCTCAATGATACTAGCAATTTACTAGAGTACCTTTTGGCTCTTCACCGAGAGAAGGTCAAGAACCCACACAAATCACTGGGAGATGGCCACGAACAATCACCAACTCATGCCAAAGCTCCTCCATTGCTCCAAGCTATCTAGGTGGTGGCAACCTCCAAGAGTAACAAGAGAAACCACAGCCGATGCAACCACAAGTGCCACTAGATGCACCAACGCGATGCAAATGCACTTGGATGCTCTCCCAACTCACTTGGATGAACAACAATCAAGAGAGATGAGTGGGAGTGATTTTTCTCAGCTCTAGGGAGTGCACAAGAATGCAAATGGCCAAGAGAGAATCCCCAAAGTCAGCCAAAACACTTATATAGGTGTCCCTAAAGAAATATAGCCGTTAGACAATTGTCAGCGACCGGACGTGCCTGCACTCAGCGTACGGTCAACGAATGGACACCATGTGTCCTCAGCGTTCAACATCACCCGTTCGATCTCAACAGTGACAAAGTTCACCGCGCGTGTTAAAGTTTGACCGGACGTGACGCCATCCGACCGGACGTGCCCCACATGGAGTCCGGTCAACTCTAGAGATGTTCTAGAGAGGGTTTTTATCGGCCAGACACGTCCGGTCAATACTGACCGGATGCGCACAGAGTCTAGTCGCTCTACTCCCATGCGCCATGTCACCTTGACTGGACGCGCTGCTTGTGCCACCATCGAGTCCGGTCGTGCATGAGAGCAGAGTCCAGTCGCATCGCTCGCTCCCCCGCGCCAAGCTTAGGTACCGAACGCGTCCGGTCACTCCGTGACCAGCATCCGGTCACCTGGTTTCTCCTGTTTTTCTTTTTATATCTCTTCAACCACTTCATGCTTGCTTCCATGTTGCTAACCACCATGTGTATAACTCATGTACACGTGTGTTAGCATTTTTCAAAGCATTTTCAAGGTTGTTAGGTTAGCTCATTAGGTTCCAATGCATATAAAACGAGTTAGATCACCTAATGGCACTTGATGACCGCATCAACTATGATTTCTCCCCTCTTCATAGTACGGCTATCGATCTTAAACACACTCACACCCTCTATGGTTTCTTGAGTGCCAAAACAAAAACATATTTGATACCTTTGCCTTGATCATAATGATTTTTGTTTTTCTCTTTCTTCTTTTCCATGTTGGAGCACTTGATCATCTCTTTTGGTCACCTCCATCACCATGACCATCATCTAGCTCCACCACTTGGTCTTGGACCATCCTAACTTGTCTACACACTTAGATCAAGGATTAGTTCACAGGTTTTATCAATTAGCCAAAACCAAACTAGGGCTTTCAACTATGCAGACTCCTATACATCGGCCTTCGAAACCAGACTCCACCTCCACACACTCATCGACGGCATCGGAGTAGAGCACTATCAAGATGGAGAAGAGCATGAGAGGCCTTTATTCCTTTACACTGCCATCTCCACCTTGATGCCATCACCGTGTACCAGAGGGAACGAGGCCCATGATGGTTTGGCCGGATGCTCGATAGTGAAGACGGCGGGGAGCGGTCCAGGGGAGGCTTGCTGGAGACCCACTTGCGTGTGGTGAAGGCTCGGGGATATCCACAGAGTTACCTGACCGGGAGCTTGGCCCTTGCGAGGGATCCAATGAGTACTAGGGGGAAGCTTGCATGCTTCTCGATACCTCCATAAAAATATTGGTGTCATCGAACGGGAGTTTGCATCTCTATCGCCCTTTACATTACGCATTTACATTGTGTACCTTGGGTGTGTGCTTTACCTTCCTAGCTTAGTTGATAGGCTAGTTGATAGGATTGGAACCTAGGTTGCATAACTCTTTTGCGATAGAAATAGCAACACACCTAGCAAATTTGTAGTTGCACATCTAGATAGTTTATCTTTGCTTAGGTTTTGCTTATGTTAAAATTAGAGGCTATAGTTAGAAATAGTTTTTAAGTTGTCTAATTCACCCCACCTCTTATGCGTCATGGTCCCTACATCACAGTCCAAGCTTGAGCTAGGGCTGTCCAACCATGAGCTAGTGCCAACGGTCAACTGCGCTTATAACGGTCAACTATGATTCCTCGGCCCCACCAGTCATTGCCTCTGGCTGGCGGTCCGTGCAGCATCTCATGGTCTGACCGTGAGCCGCTTTTTAGCACGTGTAGAAATCCCTGTCTAGAGGGGATGGGTCGGGTGCACACCATGCACGCCGGTGTGCTCCAGCCTCCTGGCGGTCCAACCGCTAGTGTGGGTAGTCCGACCGTGAGACAGGGCAGAGGCTGCCCTTCTCCTTTCTTCGCGCCATCTTTTGCGTTGATCATCCCAGGCTTTTCTCCTTTGCATCTTGGACTCTTGTCATTACTTGTAGGTCTTCTACCGAGCTTCTAAGGTCTTCATTGAGGAGTTAATCATCTCCTTCATTGTTCCATCTTAGTCCAAGTCCGCTTTGCATCCTATTGCACTATATCAAAAATACTAGTGAGTAATATTAGTCCGATTGGTGTTATTGGTCATCAAACACAAAAATCCAAACTAAATGACCCATAAGGTACATTTTCCTTATAGTCTCCCCCTATTTGGTGCTTGATGACAATATGACCAAAGTAAGCAAATAATAGATACAAAAATTAAAATGCAATCTACTTGCTAGGATGCAATGCAAAAGCAAGATCATATGATACTAAAAAAATTCTAATTGAAAGCACAATTAATACTTATCTTGCCCTTGCCAACGTCCCCTTGTGGTATTATGGATTTAAGCCTCCCCCTAACTCCATAATCTACTTCCTCCCTTTCTCGGGCCATCCCCCAAATAGGGTTATCCCTATTTTTCTTTACAATATCCCATAGCCAACACCGTTTGTATGGTTGAAAAAATTTGAAATTGTGATTTTGGTATTTATTATGGGTTGGGCTTACTTTTGGTCCTCCAAATTCCCCCCTTTGGAATCATACACCAAAAACGACGACATTAGTAGCACAAGGGAGGGTCAAATTGTGATCCTTTATATGTGAAATGAAATTGATCACAAAACTTGACTCTCACATTACATAGACTAAGCTCCCCCTAAGTGTATGCATACACATAGTGGATGGCAAAGCATATGCATAACCAGCAAATTAATGCACAAAGGAGTTTAATCTATATAATGCATGGAGAAAGCATATAAAATACACCAAATTGAATAACAAGATAATGACATCGGTTTAAGGATACCACATGTAGAAATCCAATTGGATTGATACCAAATGAAGGCTATTGAAGGCATGATTCTTATATCTGGGGACTCCATTTTCCTTGTAATGAGACTACTACACATATGATAAACTTAAAGCAAAGTTAGTCTCAAAGCTTCCAACATGTAGAGTAACCTCCCCCAAAACATGTGCATACAAGCATAGAATACTTGTAGTAGACATGCACATTGACTTTTAAGGTCAAAATACCACTTAAAAGATAACACCACTTGAAAGTGGGGATCATTTTCATGGGCGATATTTGGGGTAAGTCTCCTACCATTTGGACTTTGGCACATATAAGATAAATCAATTGAAAACTAGAGCTATGTGTCATACTCCTAAGCAATTTTTAAACCATGTAGGTTTGCTCCAAGGAATAAGAGTGAAACCGAGCAACCCTACCATATGATTTACCTAGTGAATGCATAACAAGAATTTAAACGTGCAAATGCAAATCTAGGCATAAAAGGAATTAGATGCTAATTGAAATTGCAAGAATTTAAATCTAGTTACCTATCATGGAAGGGGGTCCATAATTTTCACTAAGCCACTTGGCAATGACATGATCCAATGTGATGCACCCAATGATATGCACCCAAACTTTGCCAAGTCTCAAAATTCCCTAAAGTCCATTGGACTTCTCACTTCCCCTTTGGGATCCAAACCTTCTTGGCGCTCTTCATGGTTGAAATGATTTCCTTTGGCACCCAAACTTGTTTGGTCCCTCTTGTGTTGGCTTGCTTGTTCACCTTGATGGCCACCACCTTGTCATTTTTCTTCTTCAACAACAAGTATGGTGTAGTGGCCTTCTTGTCAACCTTGTTGGTGTAGGTGTTGGGGAGCTTGCTTGCTTGCTTTTTGTTTTTCTCTTTCTTCTTTTCTCCCTAATTCTTCACCTTGCACTCATAGGACTTGTGGCCTTCTTGTGGCACACATAGAAAACCATGGTTGCTCCCTCATCAAACTTCTTCACTCCCTTGATGGTCTTATCTTGATGAGGTTGGGCTTGCTCCGCCTTGCCTTTTACTTGAATTAAGTCCTTGGTGAGGCAAGCCACTTCCTGCTTGAGTTGCTAATTCTCCATAGTAATCTCTTGTGAACATGTTTCTACAATGACATTCTTAAAACAAACTTGATCGCAAAGGGGTGAGTCTAATTTAAATAAATCATTGCAAGAAGTAGAGGCATCCTTTTCAATTGTTTCACACATTGGTTCTTCAATTTTAGGTGCCTCGGGGGTACTTCCGATAGCTCCAAGTTTGCTAGTTAGCTCATTATTATGTTCCTCAAGAATTTTTATTTTGATGAGCAAATTTTCATGTCCTTCTTGTGAGCTAGATAGCTTGGTTCTTTGATTATCAATTACATGCTTGAGCTCTTTATCGGTAGTGTTGTCATAATTATTCTTGTTTCTTCCTTTAAGTTAGTGTACTTGCTTTTAAGTTCACTAATTTGTTTTCTTTGTTTAATGCAAATTTCATGAAAGAATTGGATATTTTAGCAAGTTCTTCATAAGAAGTTTTTTCATCATCATCACTATCACTCCCACTAGAGCTTGAGCTTTCGATGTTACCTCGTGCCATAAGGCACATGTGAGAAGAGCTTGATGATGAATGCTTGCGGCCACGCCTCTTGTGTTGGGCTTCATCTTCACTTGATGAATCATCCCAAGTCTTGATTGTTGTGAGGACTTTGGCCTTGCATGCCTTATTCTTCTTGTCCTTGGGTGCAGGCTTGTTAGTTGGATAATCTTCCACAAAGTGCCCTTTCTTTCCACAACCATAGCATCCCTTCTTTCTTTGCTCTCTTCTTTGGTTGGTGAAAATGCAATCTTCATTTTGAATGGTCACACCACGAGGTGATGTTGTGTGTCGTGTCTAGTGTGTTGTATCTTGAGGTGACATTGTTGTGAGTATTGTTGGGGGAGAACTCGAAGCAGTAGTTGTAGCTAGCGATGTAGCCAAAGATGTAATAGTTGTAGGTGCCGGGGCCAATAGTTGGTCCATGAGCTATTCTAGCCACGTCAAGGATGTCTCTTGGGATTGCTACATCGAAGGGAAGTGCATGCATCACCTTGGGGGGGTCGAGGAAGATTGTATACTTGAGTGGTGTTCCCTAAAAAAGTAAGGCCCAGTATGCGCAGACATAGCGCCATCGTTAGCCTTTTTGGAGGGATGGTCGCCCAGTGTTCCAAGGTGCCGAAGAGTAGGTCTCCCATGCTATACTCCAATGGTGAAATGAGGGATTGTCCCCAGCTATGATCATTGCTGATGTAGATGTCTTTGATGGAGAGGAACTGGCAGCCGGTGTTGTCAAATAAGACTACTTCTGCTGATGGCAGTACGCGTTGTGGCCGGTCTTTTGTCAGTAAGATGTTGGTGGGGAATCTATGAGTGGTTCCCCAGTTGGTGATGAAGTATGGAAATCTATTTGAAGGACCAAAAATGGAGACCAGAGGGGGGTGAATGGGAGCCTCAAATTTCTTTCGAAATATTCAGCTGTTGTCCCAAAATCACCTCCAAACACATGAAACAAACCCCATGATGCCCTCGACCCAAACGAGTGGGTGGATGTTCCCTAGGAATATAGCGGGACACCACACACAGCAAGAAATGTTTCCTGACCCGAACGACAAAAAATGAGATACTCAACTCCCATAGAGAAGAAGCGAGTTCCCGAATCTAAAATACCCAAGTCAACTGGTGATGAAGGTACCTAGATAGGTTCATTGGATCGAAGGAAGCTCAATGTAAAAGATAAAACTTAAAACAGAGCATGAACATGAAGGAAAAAACAGAAAGCAGACATAAATTTCTGGGTAGGAAGACTAGAAATTCCAAACTATAGGATGAAACAGAGAGAGAAAGGGGGAAGACAACACACAACACAAGAAGGGGACCAGCCACACTTGGCCTTGGCAGCAGGCGCGCTGCAGAGTAGCGGCGAGCGGCCACCTGGCCCAACGGGCGAGCACTGCTCAGTGCTGGCTGAGCGCTCGTGCAGGGAGCGCCCCTGCACTGATGGACCCGCATGGCACAGGGAGGAGACATGAAGCAGCTAGGGAATGACCGAGCAGCATGGGATGCGCCTGACCCGCTCGGCCTGGTCAACAAACCGATGAACGCCGGTGCTCTAGGGCTCATGAACATGGCTGCAGAGGGTCAAACAGGGTCTATGCTGCTCTGACCCTATCCGCATCGGTTTCCCACCGATGCTTGACTGGAGAGGAAAGACCATCACACAAGAATAGAGCACGACGAACAGAGAGCGAGCAGGAAGGGGACGACACCAAAAATCGATGAAAATCGATTCAAAACTCCATGATTTGTTCTCAAATTTTGCATAGGTAAAATTCAACTTGGTACAAACCTATCCCTAAGAAATCATCGCATGGGATTGATCCAAACTCCACGAATTTCAGATTGTAGCCAAGAACTCGAGTTTTTCGCTAGAAAATTAAATTCGTTCGATTCACCATGCTCGAGTCGATTCAATCAAATTCACTTAAGGAGTAGCATCAACTCGTGTAATTGCACGAACCAGAGCAAAAAGAACAAATCAAAACCGCCTAGAAATGACGAATCGAGCCAAGAACGAGAAAGAAAAAACCGGACAGCAAAAGAGGAACGCGGAAATAAAATCATGAACTCAGCTCTTGAATTCGGGGGACAAGAGGAGGTTAAGGCCTCCATTCCTAACTCGAAAACCACAAGAGTTTACATAGATCGAAGATTTTTCTGTGGACCTAATGAGCAAAATCTAGAGGAGGGGGAAAACTAGGAGAAGGAAATGAAAATGCTCAAGAGGTGGGCTGGTTTGGGGGGCAGCCCTATCTTTTATTGGGGCTATTACATATTCCCAAACTACCCCTAAGTAAATAGAGCGGACCACATAGCCTGAGGGCATTATGGTCCAACTCAATTTCTGTCAATCCGATGGCCACGCGTCTTTCACCACTTTGCTTCGCCTCGACGCAAGCTTCACAATGACGCCACGTGCTACCTCCGAATCCTGCCAGAACTGCACCTGGGTTTTGAGGCCCAAACCCGAAAACTGTCCAATCGCGAGTAGCGTAGTCCATACGCATCCCCTACGCTCCGACACGTGTCACCTTGTCCTCGACCACTTGGCCGCCAAATCCAGAGCCTCCGCTTGACTCACCCGACCGCCGTCTTCACTCAGTCAACACAACCACTCCTCCATGTACACTTGCGCTTATTGATGTCTCCAGGTGTTAGCCACCGCGGCTGGTCACATGGCGACTCCGGTCCCTCCATCCAAGCCCCGACGTTCGTCATTCACCGCTTCCAGTCCATCAGCATGAGCCCACTTGACCTTCACATTCGCCGTCGACCACCGCCTCCAAGCTCCACACCTGCGCACCATAAACCAAGAGACATGTTGCACAACACCAACTCATGCCACGGTTAGTCCAAAACTTAACCCGAAGTGTATCACTCGTTGATAATCACTCATCACACAATGAACCACAAGGACACATATCAACCTTGTGTTCATAATCTCCCCCTTGATGAGTGCATTGTCAACACCAACACATAACAGTTGAGCAAAATAAATAGAATAAGAGGAAGAAGAAGAAAACTCACCCAAATGACCAAAAGCCAATGAAAAGCCAAAAACGGGGTCATTTGAAATAAGCAAAGCTTGATCCCCAAAGACATGGGCAACGGCTCGACGCAACCAAGTAAAACATAGCTAGCCCTCAAGAAGAGGTAGAAAGGGCTCAACACCACTAGCAAAGCTTGAAAACTGCTAGTCCCTCCAGAAAGAGGCAAAGGCTCAACACAACTAGCAAAGCAACTCAAATGCAACTCCCCCTGAATAAATCCAGTCTCCCAAATGTATGCATGCACTCAACTCTCTGGATTTATGGATTGTGTGTTCTCTCCCCCTTGTTGGCACATGCACTTATCAAAATAGCTCTCCCCCTTGAAAACACAACAAGAGGCTAAAAAACTGCAACTCCACCTCAAAAGATGTTATGAATGCATATGAATGCAGAAGCCTCAGGAGTATAGCAATCAGAAGGAAAAGATGCTCTAACTAGTGCTGTTATGTGAGTGAGCAAAATATACAAGTGCTATCAAATGCTCAAACTGATCAAGTGAAACAAAATATGAATGATAAGCATTTTGGAGCAGTTTGAAGCATATAAAGAGGGGGTTCACCACCAAAAAGTAGCACATAGCAAGTATAAGCAGGAATTCAACCTGGTGCTAGAAAGTATATACATGGTGAACTACCCCAAGCAGCGGTCACACATCATGTCAAAGATGAACCTAACACTAGTATTTGATCAAAATTATCAAGATTTTGCAGGTTTCAATTTATCACAAGTATTAGTCAAACATGTGTGTACAAGAGGTTGTAAGTATTGTCAAGCCTACCTTTTCAACCATGCGGAGCCTATGTCAAAGACAATTAGGAGCTCAAGGCAATGGTTTTGGTCATCCACTACAAGGCTTAGGTTCATCCTAAGTGCAATAGGAAGCCATCCTGATACCTTGAGGTGGGACAGTACAGACCCATCTCGATCTTTTCTCATCACTTAACTTGGATTTCAAATTTCAGTACAAGAGTATCGGAGTTGTCTAAGCAAGTGAATGACTCAAAGCAGGAGACATAGCAACCAAGCATATACATGATATCAATAGGGATTTCAACACATCCTACAGATGCTAGTTGCCAATCTCAGTGGTGAATAGATTTTCAAGTTTCAACATTTGTTAATCATGTTCACAAGTTGTAAAAACAAGCTTAGCTCATAACATGTATCAGGTGATCAAAGAGAGCCTAAGCTGTAAGCACAATCATGTACTTACAGAACATACCAAAGAGAGCATAATTTCATTCTAATAGCTATATTCATGAAGCTCAAAATATGATCTATCATACATGATGCTATGCAATGCAACTATGATACAAAAGCTAAAAACAAAAACTATACAAGATCCAAAGCTTCCCTCCTCTAAAAAGGGAAGCACATCCATAGTTCCTCTCATAGCTGAGCAAAGGTTGCTTGATCTAGGGGTTTTGTGATGATATCGGCAAGCTGTTTGGTGGTGTCTATGTGGCGAAGATCAATATCCCCTTTCTCATAGTGGTCACGAAGGAAATGAAAGCGGATATCAATGTGCTTGGTTTTGGAATGTAGGACTAGGTTCTTTGCCACACTTATAGCACTGGTACTGTCACAAAGAAGTGGGACTGTCTTGAAGCTCAACCCAAAGTCTCTCACGGTGTAAATCATCCAAAGCAACTAGGAGCAACAGCTTGCGGCAACAACATATTTGGCTTCAGTGGTTGACTGGGCTATGCTAGTTTGCTTGCGAGAGGACCAAGAAACCAGTGAAGACCCCAAGAATTGACAAGTACCAGGAGTTGACTTGCAATCCAAACAACACCCCATAAAATCCACATCAGAATAACCACAAAGCGAAAGGATCGAACAAGAAGAGTACCAAAGACCAAATTCGAGAGTGAAACGAAGGTACCTCATGATCCTTTTGACCACCTGCTTGTGGGAAGTGCGCGGTGAAGCTTGGAAACAAGCGCACAAACACACTGCGAACTGTATGTCTAGCCTCATCACTGTCAGTGTCGATAGAATATCATCGGTAGTCCTCCAAGGGGTATCCCACGAAGGTAGATTGATTGGCAGAGAGGCGTGTAATCAAGAATAAAAAGGCAACAGAAACACACAAGTTAGATAGGTTCAGGCCATCAGTATGACGTAATACCCTACTCCTGCGGTCTATTAGTTTGTATTGGCTATCGTATGATATTGCATTTGTTTGGAGGGGGTCCCTGCCCACCTTATATAGTTCGGGGGGGTAGGGTTACAAGTCAGTTATATCTAAGAGATAACCGGAAAGTAATAACAGATTACAGGAATCTTGGAATCATACGTATCCTAATAGATCTCATAGTATCTTCAGGATATCTTTCCGGTGTCTTGCGGGAGGCGCCGAGCAGAGTCGTGCCCCACAAGGCTTTGTCTTGTGGGCTGGGCCGCCCCTAGGGGTGTAGCCCATGTGGTCTACCATAGGTATCTAGGGTCATACCCCCCACAGCTAGTCCCTGAGTGCCTTGTACCCATTGTGCAACATCGTCTTGAGCTTGTCCGAGCATGTGCAAACAAAGCCGAGCAGTCAAACTCATGGTTCGACCACCGTGATGAGTTGCCGAGCAGTTGTGAGTAGTTGCCGAGCAGCATGAACTGTCGCCGAGCAGCGTGAACCGTTGCCGAGTAGCGCAAACTATCGTCGAGCAGCGTGAACCGTAGCCGAGCAGTATAACCCAAGTACGGCTTGCCATAAGGGTGTAAGGAGCTCAAGTTTAGAATAAAAAATTTCTTCGCAGTGGACCAAGTGTGCCCACTTAGAGTCTGACCACGAGAAAAGGAGATAGTCTTCTTCAGCTTTAAGAGGCATGGAGTCTTATAGAATAAAGCAAACACATTCACCGCGAGGTGAAGTATGCCCACTTAGTCCCCGAGCCTGACAGTAGATGACATAGTCATGTGGTGCCAGGGTCCAAAGTAGATGAAAAGTAGAAGACTAGCCGAGTAGGCAGCCAGTCCTTGGGCGTAGCACCGAAATGAGAAAAAGCACATTCACTGCAAGGTGAAGTGTGCCCACTTAGTCCCTGAGCCTAATAGTAGATGATGTGGTCACGTGGTGCCAGGGTCAGAAATAGCAGACAACTGAAGAAATATCCCTGATACTGTGAGGAACAGAGACGTAATGCTAACGCAGTCCCCATTCCACAAGAGGGAATCTTGGAGAAAACAAAATCGCGGAGAAAACACTAGAGTAACGGCTATACATTAGTAATTATTGAGCCGTAACGGTTGGCGGAGAAGTTGGCGAATATTCAGTGAGCCGTAACAAATTACAGAGAAAAATCGGCGATACAGGCCACTGTTGCGTAGAAGCCCAAGTAATGGCCCACCTTGCTGTTGCGGAGAATTCAGAGAGGCGCCAATCATGGGAGCAGTTTCCCAAAAACCCTTGAATGCGAAAAGGTGGGGAGAGTGATTTAAAACTACGCCGCCGAACCCCACGCTCCCACCTTTGCCACTTTGCCATTTTCATCTTCTTCCTTAGCCCTCGCATTTCTAGATTCACATCCATGCGTGCTTCCGCCGCCAATCCCCATCTAGATCTAAGAGATGGCACCGAAGAGGGGAGCTGTGAACCCAAAGAAGGTGAGTGTCGGAGCCAGCCCATGACAAAGAGTGGGTGCCGTCGCGCATGGGGGAAGCAGAGCTCGATAGATTGGTGGAGGCGGGCGTTCTTCCTGACTGCATCGCTGTCGGATGACAGATAGCCAATGGTGAGCCCTTCCCAATGCCTCACAGTGATGAAGTAGTGGTGTTTGAGGATTATTTCTGGTGAGGATTGGGATTGCCTATTCATCCTTTTTTGAGGGATCTGTTGGAGTTCTAGGCACTTAGTTTGTGCAATCTCCACCCAAATACCATCTTGCACATCTCGATCTTTATCCACTTCTACGAAGCAAATTTGGGGATTCTTCGACACTTCAACCTCTTTAGACACCTATTTTGGCTGAAGAAGAAGGGCAACAGAGGTTCCAAGGTGGTCAGCGGAGTGTATCTTCAGCTGCGTGATGGAATGGCAGGTGAGTACCTTACTATGCCACTGAACACGTCGTTGAAGGGGTGGAACGCTAGGTGGTTCTACATGAAGCAGAGCCATCCTGCCCATCCACTGCGATGCCGACTACATCCTGGAGAGCCAGAAAAGCTGGTCGAAGAGGCCAAACAGTGCTGATACGGAGCAAGTGAGGGAGCCCCTTGGCCTAATAAAGGGCGTGAAGACCAACGGTGGACTGGTAGCGGCGAGCTTCATAATGCACCGCATCCAACCCTGCAAGGAGAGGGCCCATGCGAGCTTTGACTTTAAGGGGGACACCGATGGCTCTTGGGAGAGGTCGGAGGCACTGTCGATAGATGAATTTGTGGAGCAGGCCGCAGAGCTATTCGCTCCTTTGGCCTTGTTCCGAGTGTTGGGGCAGACGAGACCCTTTAACTGCATGAATCCGCCCTCTTAGGTAACTATCTCAATTGTTCATTCCTGATCCTTTTAATCCTGTAGCATTGCTGAGCAGTGAACTAATTCACTTATGGGAAGATTCAATCACAGGAAAGAGCGGTGTACTTCTCGGGCGGGCTAAGGGTTCATTGGCCATATGCTGTAGATGCTCAGCCACCAACGTAACCTGAGGAGGTAGCCGTCAGCACCTCGTTGGAATCCAAAGGTGCGGATGTTGGTCGGATGGAGAGTCCACCCCTGGTGTCGAAGAAAGTTTGGGGGGAGAGGGCAGCGACAGATGAGCTAGCCTGGAAGAAGAGAAAGATGATGGGTGCCGCTCCTATCAAACTGAGCGGCATCTCGCTTGGTGGTGACCGGACCACTCGGACGCGGAGCACTATGGTATTCGAGTGGTCGGATGATGATGAAGTGCCAGTGGCTCCTACACCGAGCACTAAGGTGCCTCCACGTAAGATGCGCATGGAGGGACAACTAGAGGGAGGGGAAGGAGTCCCTGAGCAATAGGTGATGGGAGTCCCCATGTAGCAGGCGAAAGGAGTCCTCGAGCAGTGGGCACGGGGAGTCCTAGAGCGGCGGGCGAAGGAAGTCCCAGAACAGCGGGCGAAGGAGAGGCCGACGGTGGAGAAGGCGGGTCCTCCACTCCAGAGCATGGGAGTCGACCCCATGGCCACGCCTGTGGGCTCGAGTAAGCAGCGCCGGTTCAAGAAATTGTACCGGTAGACCAAATCGTAAGTAAACTTGCCTTGGAGTTACTTTGCTATCATTCCTTATCCTTTTTTGGCAATTGGCGAGTTGATCTGATGCTGAGCAAGGCGTACGGAGGATCCAGTCCTAGATGTCCAGACTGACAAGCAGTTGAAGGCTGGCCTTAGGGTGGAGGAGATACTGGTGGACCCATCCTAGAGTCCTCGGGTGCTCGGACTTGTCAGTGATGAACGGTTGGTGTCGACGGCGGATGGGTCGGCGGCAGTGCCCGAGGCAACGGTGAGAATCGCCGGGTCCTCGGGAGCAAAGGTTGGAGTTGCTGACGTCACATCGGAATCTAGAGCAGAGAAACCTATGGTGTCGGAGGAGCAGACGGCGCTCCCTGAGGTGTCGGAGGGCATGGTCGGACATGCTATCTAGCCACCAAGACCCTAGGTGGTGCCTCCAGCTATTGCGGAGGAGGACAAGGTGGAGGAGATCGAGCGTGATGAACCTCGACCCCAAGCTGTCCGAATCCTCTAAAAGCACAGCGACGAGGTGGTGGTTGTCGAGGAGGAGGACACCACCAGGGAGCTCAGAAGACTAGAGTCCGCCCTTGCTGGGGTGATGAAGCAGATCAAGGTTAGTACTATGTCTGGAATGCTCCTCTTTGATGTTGGAGACCAAAGTTCTTCTTCATAATCTTGGCATTTTTGCAGGGGATAACTCGGACTGTCGAGTAGCGGTGCTAGCTAATAAAGAGGATGGAGCCCCTTGTCGAGGAAAATGAAAAACTTAAAGAGGCAATGAACCTTATAGAGAGAAACATCCAGAGGGCCCAGCACGAGCGAGACCTTGCGGAGTCCAACGCGCGGGACCTGGAATACCAGAAGGGTGTCCAGTCCGAGCAGCCGGTGACCATGTCCAAGCAGCTGCGCAGCAAATCTAAGCAGCTATCGAGTGCTTTTGAGCAGCTGGAGCGGAAGTCCGAGCAGCTCAGGAACATATTCGAGCAGAAAATAGGTATGGCGTATCGGTGAATGTGCTTTGTATAGTTGAATAGCTATATTTTTGGTGATGACTATTGCGCCAGGCCCTTGAGCAACTCTGAGAGGAGAAGGCGAAGGAGACAGGGCGAGCAGACAAACTAGCTGAGGAGCTAAATGATGAGTACTTCCTGGTTAGAGTTACTGCTGAAGTAGTTTTCTTGCTTGATGGAACCTTATAATGCTTGTAGACTACCGTCGGAGGGTCAAGGCATAGTTTGATGTGCTGGCGCGGGAGGCCAGGACCCAAAGGGAGAAGTTCGATGTCGTAGTCACTGGAGTCAAACTAGTGCTCAACTGCTTCGACCTAGAGGTAGCTCCTTAGCCCAATGGTAGGCCACCATGTTTGAACACCATCATCGAGAGGTGTAAGGCGGCGTGGGAGAATTTCAAGAGCTTCAACCGTGACGCCGTTGTTACCATCATTACTCATGCCCTTGCAGTGGTCCGATCCCACTACCCAGCCAAGGACCTCCAAGCAATAGGGGCTAGATTCCCCGAAGGGATGGGCAAGGTGGAGCACCAGTAGCTGGAGGATGAGGTGGAGGACACGGCAAAGAAGTTGGTCGGTGACATCGACCTGTTCAGCGAGACAGAGGGCGATGGAAAAACTCAGTGATTTGCTCAGAGAGTATGCTCTATAACATCTTGAGAGGGTAATTAGAGCAAGCAAGAGCATAGAAAACATTTATGTATGTGTATAAATGTTATAATGTGCATGTTTATGTAGTTTGTTGGTATTTATGGAGAAGAATCATTGCAGTAATAACCTTAACGCAATTATACATAGTATAAGTAGCATTCGAGCAGTTAGTTCATGACTGAACTCTATGGCCTTAGCTAGCCCATAGTCCATAACATCGAGTGTGGAGCCTGTGCACATGTAGGAAGAATAGGCATCAGCAAGGAACCACAGCCGACCACCCATAATGCAGAGCGCGGAGCCCGTAGCACGTGTAGGGAGAGATCGGAGACTGTGTCTTCTCCATAGAGTGCAGAGCAGAACGTGTGCTGCTCGGCGGTTATCAAAATAACTTGGAGATAAACATAGTATAAGTGGTGTCCGAGTAGTTAGTTCTTTACTGAGCTCTCGGCCTTGTTTAGCCCATAGTCCATAACATCGAGTGCGGAGGCCGTGCACATGTAGGAGGAACAGGCATGACCAAGGAACCGCAACCGACCACCCATAATGTAGAGCGCAGAGCTCGTAGCACGTGTAGGGAGAGATCGGAGACTGGGTCTTCTCCATATAGAATAGAACAAAACATGTGCTGCTCGGTGGTCAGTGAAACATTTTGGAGATATGGAGAAATGTGGTCGGTGATTTGGAGAAACCTGTTCGGCGAAAGATGTTGGAGATTAAACCATAATGGAGAAAAAATAGAGACAAATTATGGAGACCAAAACTTTACTCATCATGAAGTGGAGAGTACATATCTGAGCGTTTCAAGGATAGAAATGTATAAGGTGCTCGATGTGCCATGAATTGGGGACATTGATTATGTCTAAGCCACATAGGCGATAAGACACTGGCCATCTGGATGGAGAGGTCGATGGCTTCGGTGAGAGCGAGACTCTCTGTCTCGTAGGCATAGGCGATGGAGAGGTTGGCCCGCAGGGCCAGGACTCCTACAGGCGAAGGCATCTTCAGCACTAGATAAGCATAGTGCGGTATAGCCATGAACTTGGCCAGAGCTAGCCGACCAAGTATGGCGTGATAGGCGGTGTTGAAGTCGGCAACGTAGAAGTTGATATGCTCGATGTGGTAATTGCTTGCCATGCCAAACTGTACTGGTAGGGTGATCTCTCTAAGTGGTTTGGATGCCCTGCTAGGTACCACACCCCAGAAGGAGGAGTCTGAGGGTGTGAGATCTGTTACCCCAAGGCCCAACTCCTTTAGGGCTCTGGCGAACAGGAGATTTAGAGCGCTCCCACCGTCGACGTGCACTTTTCTAAAAAGCACTTTCTAGATGGTTGCATTGAGGACGAGGGGGAAATGCCCTATGTAGGGGATGTCCGCCCACTGGTCGACCCTACTGAAGGTGATGGGGACCCTCGGACCATGGGTGATAGCTAGGGTTGGCGACAGCATCTTCCGTAGTGATGGTGAGCACCCACCGGTCGGTGAGCTTCCGTTCTCTTCTGCTCTCGGTGGAGGTGAGGCCCTCGAAGATGGTGGTGACCACCTTGTCGTGGTCCTAGAAGGCACTGTTATTGCCCCTAGGTGGTCGGCGGCCTCTGGCTCTGTCATTGGTGTCATCGTCTAGCTTTTTGTCTTGGAACTCCTTAGCCAAGCCGAGGCAGTCCTTCATCTTATGTCTGGCATTCTTGTGGAGAGGGCATGGGCCATCGAGGATCTTCTTGTATTGCTCGTCGTAGTTGCCGCTTGGTGCAAGGTTCATTGATGGTGGCGATGATGTGGTCTGGCCGGCGACGGCGATTTTGACCAGACTTGGGTCCTTCTGGCCAATCATAGCCATTGTCACGATGGTAACTGCGGTCTTCATAGCAGCGGTCATTGTGGAATAGATCATCAGGGCGGTCGTCGTAGTGGCATGTTGGGCGATGAGTGCCCGCATCCTTGTTGAAGCGCACCTCGGCTTCCTTGGCGTTAGTGTACTGGTTGGCAGTATTGATCATCTCGCCAATCCCTATGGGCAGCTTGCGGTTGAACTTGGACCGAAGCTCATGGTGATGGAGTCCTCTGATGAAGGCGGTGATGACCTCTACTTTTGTGATATTGGGAATAGAATTCCTCATCTCAGAAAAGCGTCTGATGTAGCTACGGAGGAGCTCAGATGGCTTCTGATTGATGTGGTTGACATCATGCTTGGTGCCCGGCCGATTATACGTAGCCATATAATTGTCGGTGAAGACTTTTTTCAGCTCCTCCCAAGATCCAATGGAGTCCGGGGCAAGGTTTGTGAACCAGTTCATGGTGGTTGGTGTGACCATGACGGGAAGATAGTTCGCCATGACACTAGTGTCTCCTCTGGCGGCGTGAACAACAGTGGCGTAAGCCTATGGCCACTGTGTTGGGTTCATCCTTCCTTCATAGGGCTCGACCCCTATGATTTTAAAACCATGGGGCCACTGAAGTGTTTGGAGCGCCCTCATGAATGTTGGGGGCCCTTCAGGGTTGGTAGCATCGTCGTCTGTAGTGTTGCTGGCATTGAGCGGCTTGAGAGCTGAGTCTGGGTTATCGTACTCTTGCTCGTACTCCTGACATGCATCTCAAAGATTGTTGAGGTGCACTCAGACGTCCTGGTCGACCTCCTGGCCGTGTTGGCGGTGATGTTCGATGCGGTTGCCCCTAGCTCCGCCCTAGAGGGGTTGTCTGTCATCACGGTGCTGGTCGGTGAAGCAACTTTGATGGCGATCGGTTCTTGTCATGGCTGATTGGCGAATCAAGGTTGCGGAGTATGAAGGTCTCTGTTCCTAGCGGATCTCATTGACCTGACAGTGTGCCACTTTAAGCATGGCGGTGACCTTGGCAACCTCGGGTGTCTGCGAGAGCTGTGTGAGCTTGTTGGCGGCCATTGCGAGATTGGCGCTTGGTGTCTTGTAGACGTCATTGCCATCAATGAGGACAAACTCGTCGTTGAGGTCGCATTGGAGTGGCCTTCCTTGTGAGTCAAGTTGATGCTCGGCCATCACAAGAGAAATCTCATTTGCTCGGCGCTGCACATGATTGACGTTCCGATTCTCGTGGGTGACGCGTTCCTCTTTGGTTTCGCTGTTTCGAGGGGGCTGTCGATGCTGACGATGATGATTGCGCCGCCACGGAAAGGAGGGAGAGGAAGTAGCTCGGCGGTGGTTTCGGCGATGGTCTCTGTAGAACCCTAGGACTTGGAGCCTAGATTCTCCTCCTAGATGGTTTGGAGGGATCCTCCGGGGCGTTGGCCGACGTGCAACATGTTGATGGCTGGCGGAGGCTGGTCAATGATCTGGTTGGCGAGAGGATGGACATCTCCAACCTGGTCGGCAAATTTGCCCCTTAGGGCATCTTGGTAAATGGTGGTGACGTTGGCAAACCCGAAGGGTAGGGCCATGACCCTCAGAGTCTCCCAAGCAGCCTCCGATAGATCTAGATCGGAGGGTGGTCGGCGCTGAACTAGAGTGTCCAGAGCCGATTCGGCGATGGAGAGGCAATCGGCGAGCTTCAAACCAACCTGATCGATGGATGCGATCAGATCATTGTTGTTGATCTGCCTCCCCTGGTAGCGAGGAAGCGGGCGGCAAGTTGTTGATGAAGACAACCTTGAAGGCGGTTCCGAGATTAGATTTGCAGTCATAGGTGTTGGGTTGATCGGCGTAGAATCGATCTGCACCGGCTCGATGAGCTCTCCGACTCCATCAACATTGATGACCCACGAGATGGATCCGATCGTGAAGATCTGCCTAGGCTATGGGAGGGATGAAGAGCCTGCAGAAAAAGCCATCTTGTTTGACAAGGAAACAACACGCACACCCCTACCTGGCACGCCAACTATCGATAGAATATCATCAGTAGCCCTCCGTGGGGTATCCCACGAAGGTAGATTGATCGGCAGAGAGACGTGTAATCAAGAACAAGAAGGCAATAGAAACACACAAGTTAGACAGGTTCATGCTGTCAGTATGACATAATACCCTACTCCTATGGTCTATTGGTTTATATTGGCTATCGTATGATATTGCGTCTGTTTGGAGGGGGTCCCTGCTCGCCTTATATAGTCCAGGGGTAGGGTTACAAGTTAGTTAGATCTGAGAGATAACCAAAAAGTAATAACAGATTACAGGAATCTTGGGATCATAAATATCCTAACAGATCTCATAGTATCTTCAGGATATATTCCCGGTGTCTTGCGGGAGGCGCCAAGCAGAGTCGTGCCCCACAAGGCTTCGTCTTGTGGGCTGGGCCGCCCCTGGGGGTGTAGCCCATGTGGTCTGCCATGGGTATCTGGGGTCGTACCCCCCACAGTTAGGTACAAGAGTGAGCCAATCATGCTCCTACACTCCTTCTGGTCCATCGGCTTGCCATCCACATCGGCATCCAATGTCATAATGGTGGACATGGGCGTCAAAAGATGCTTGGCCTCGCCCATGTCAAACTTCTTCAGGACGTCCTTCGTATACTTGCCTTGATGCACGAATGTCCCATCCCGGGTCTGCTTGATTTGCAACCTGAGGAAGAAGTTGAGTTCTCCCATCATGCTCATCTCAAACTCCCTACTCATTGTATCTGCAAACTTGGCAACCAAAGCATGAGACGAACCACAAAAGATGATATCATCCTCGTATATCTAAACAATGAGAGTATTAATGCCTTGCTTGAGGAGAAAAAACGTTTTATCAACCAATCCCATTTTGAAACCCTTTGCAAGCAAAAGTGTTTTCAAATGTTCATACTAGGCTCTAGGTGCTTGTTTCAAACCATACAAAGCTTTTTGGAGTTTAAACACATGGTTTGGAAACTTGGGATTTCCAAAGCCAGGGGGTTGCTTAACATAAACCTCTTCCTCTATGTACCCATTCAGAAAAGCACTTTTGACATCCATTTTAAAAAGCTTAAAACCCTTTGAAGCAGCAAAGGCTAAAAGGATCCTAATGGCTTCTAAATGAGCAACAGGGGCAAAGGTTTCCTCATAATCTTATACCCTCCTTTTGGAAAAAACTTGGGCTACCAGCCTAGCCTTGTTTCTTACTACCACCCCATCCTCACTCTATTTGTTTTTGGAAACCCACTTGGTTCCTATGGGATGGCAGTCTTGTGGAGGTGGTACAAAAACCCAAACATGGTTTCTCTCAAAGTTTTCAAGCTCCTCATGCATGGCATTAACCCAATCAGGTCAGATAAAGCATGTCCAACATCTCGGGGCTCAAAAGACGCAACAAATGCAGAATGAGCAAAGTGTGAGATTTGATATGGCCTAGACTGCGTGACTCATTGGTCAATGTCACCAAACATCAGTTGAGGTGGGTGGCGACGCTGAATGTGCTAAGGTGCCTCCCTTGTCGAAGTCAACTCCCCCTCAACTGCAGCTAGTGCTTCCATAGGTGTAGCCACCGTAGGTTGAGGAAGCTACTCGAACGGTCCCTAATGATGAGGACATCGCCACGCTGGACACACCGACGCCATGGTCTTCCCCAAGTTGCAATTCGTTTCCAACTCAGCTGCCACGTCGTCCTCGGATTCAGCAGACACATCGTCACTGTTTCAGTCATAACTTCCTCATACGACATCGAAACGGGCCGTTCTTGGATGCGTTGGAAAGGGGACGACGATGCCGTCATTTTGGATCTGGTCCCAGCTCCAGAAGGTCCATGGATCATTCTGTGTGACCACGGCAAGGTGCTGCGTCACCTATTTGGGCCAACCTGGCCATGTATCGTGTCGGGCCTTAAGCCCAAGTTGTGGGCGCCCAACCCCTGGCCGTCCCCAACTCTAGGTCGAGTCTTAGACTATAAACATAGCCGCCGCCGCTGCTACACAATTGGGTTTTGTTTAGAGTTTAGTTTTCCATCGAGAAACTGAATCGTTCATTGTAACTGTGGTGACAAATCCTTTTACAGTGATCCAGGGCCCCCGTTCTTGATCTCCTCCACTGTGTCGATTAGTCCTTTGGAACCGAGTTCTTGAACCCTCTATTGATATTCGCATCATTCATATTTGCAATTTCAGATTGCGTGTTTTACCTTCTTGCTTGTACTCTTTGATTCGCTTGCAGGAAAAGCCTTCTTGGCGAGGTCAATCAAGTTGTGCTTGGTTGATAACCAACGGAGCAGTGGTGTAACGGTTGCAGGGTTCGAATCGTGTCTGATTTGAAGCCGGATCGCCAACATCGAGATCTCCACAAATCGAACTAACCGGCTACCTCTCGGAAGATCGGGCCTGTACTCATCAATTGGTATCAGATATTTTAGGTTTACCGTGAGGTATAATCTCGTTTGCCTTAGATTCATATTTGTTCATTACCTAGAGTCCACAAAAAGCCCAAAAATATTTCAATTTCCGCTGTCCTATCGCCCTTTGTGCCTTTGCAATTTTGTTTCAGATTCGTGTTGTTGAGTTTGTGTCCGTGGTCGAGTCTTGTTGCTGGTTTAGGATTGTGTTCGTGGTCGTAGTTCAATCGCCCGTTGCTGTGATTTTGTTTTCCACCGCTATCCCATCCACCGTTCCCAAACAACAAGTCGAAGCCACCACATTACTCGACTTGCCCCGCTAGCCGCCTTGTGTAACTTCTCGCCGCCGCGCAAATCCTAGATAGGTTGCCAGCCGCTCTTATTTTGCCTGCATCGCAGCCCTCCTTACATCATCAGGCGAATACCTACTGCTGTGATTGGTGTTAGAGTTTAGGGACGCTTTGCCCTAACTGCCGCCGCCGTGTTGTGCCTCCCGGAAAACATACCTTGAGATACCTTCGGTAAAACAGGCATAACTTTTCGCTCGTTTATCAGAAAAATCTGAAATTTTTTGTGCAGCTTCTTGACACCATTTGGACCCGACCCAAACTGGCTCATCAGAATTGCCAAAAAAATTCGGGAAAATATAGAAAAAAAATTGTCAAAGTTTTTGCACGCTTTTCAGAGAACGTGCTAAATTTCTGTAGACCACATCCCACCTCAGTTGTAGGTGCCAATTTTTGTGGTTGCATCTTTTGTGATCCTTGTTCAGAGAAAAGTATAAAAAAAATAGTAAAAAAAAAGTTTGTTTCCTACTAGTGCCTTTTGGGAAAATCCGAGAAAAATTCAGGAAAAAGGAGAAATCCGGGTTATTTGCTTGTTCTGTGAGTTCTTTCGATCGTCCTTTGTTTTCACCTTGTTGCGCTACGTCTCGACACGTCTTAGCCAGCAACTGTGATTTGTACTTTGGATCCAGATTGAACAATCGCTACTCTGCACTCGTTAATTGCTAATCCTTGCTGTCATATTGTGTGCCTACCCATAGCTCCACATATTCTTCTGTCAGCACAGGTTCATCTTGCAACTGTTACCCACGCTCAACAACAGATTGCTTCGCCACTTTGGTTTTGCTCCTGTTTGGCGTTGGTAAGAATACAGGCAAGACGGTGGTAAGCCGCTTGTGATTTTGCATTCCACTTTCACCACCACCACTTGTTTCCTTTTAGTTGATAGGGATAATACTTTGGTGTTGTCTTTTTCTATCTTCTAACCATGGCAGGAACTCCGACGGACTTCAATGAGTGCGTGTCCAAGGGCGAGCTTGCAATGTTCATGACTGAACAACGCAATCTTATGACCGAGCTGACGCGCAACATGAACAATCTGGTCACCCGCATTGAACAGCTTGAGCAACGCCCTCCACCTTATCGTGCTGATGATGAAGATGCTGGTGATAAAGATGTGTATGCTGACAGTGGTGCCCGTCGCCGCCTCAACTTCAATCGTCACGGTATGGCAGGTAATAATCATGGTAATAATGATCCTTTTGCTAAAATTAAATTTAGTCTACCACCTTTTGCTGGTAATGTTGATCCAGAGGCATATTTAGATTGGGAGCTTGCTGTTCAACAAAAATTTGATTCTCATAATGTTCCTGCTGAGCATAGAGTTAGACTTGCTACTAGTGAGTTTACTAATTTTGCTTTGTTCTGGTGGAGTGATCTTTGCAATGCCAATAATGCTGCTGCTGTGCCTCAAACTTGGAATGTTTTAAAGCAACGTATGAAATCTCGTTTTGTTCCTCCTTATTACCAACGTGATTTACGTTTGAAACTACAAACTTTAAAACAAGGTGATAAAGGAGTAGAAGCATACTATCAAGAATTGCTTATTGGTTTAGCACGTTGTGGTATAAATGAAGATGATGATGATGCTAGTGCTAGATTTTTTGGTGGTTTAAACCATGATATACAGAACATACTTGATTACAAAGAATGGCGTAATTTTTCCCAATTGTATCATCTTGCTATTAAGGCCGAACGAGAAGTACAGGGACGCAAACAACACCAGCCTCTCAGGTCTAACAATGGGAGGAATTTTCAGCAGCGTTCCGAGCCGGAGATGCCCAACCTTCCTGTTGCACCACAGCCATCTACACCTCCATTTTCTTCCGGGGTAAGTAAATTGTCTAATGTGCAGTTTCCACAGCTGAAGAAAGGTGGCACTCCGGGTGCTTCTACTAGCTCCTCCTCGTCTAGCTCTAAAATCATTTGCCACCGATGCAAAGGCATGGGACATGTCATGAAGGAATGCCCCAGTCGTCGCGCTTTCATTGCTACCGAGGATGGATATGTAAGTGCTAGTGATGTTGAAGATGATTTAGCCCTTGCTACTAACATTGATGCAGATCCCATCGAGGGCGATCATGACAAGGAGGCCATCACCATTGACTCTGTGGCTGCTGCCGTGGACTACCCTAGCCTTCTTGTGCAGCGTGTGTTGAGTACACGTGTGGGTCATGAAGAAGAGATGAAGATCCAACGCCACAATTTGTTCCACATGTATCTCATTGTGTAGGGTTGTCGTGTTCTCACTATCATTGATAGCGGGAGTTGCAACAACTTGGTGAGTTCAGATTTGGTTGACAAGCTTGGCTTGACCACACGACAACATTCGTATCCATATAAACTTCAATGGTTCAATAATAGTGGTAAGACTAAGGTAACTAAATCAGCACGCATTAGCTTTTTCACAGGCTCTTATCATGATACTGCTGATTTTGATGTTGTCCCTATGCAAGCTTGTTCCATTTTGTTAGGTCACCCATGGGAATTTGATAATGATGCCTTACACCATGGTAGAACTAATACATACACTATCATACATAAGGACAAGAAAATTACATTGCTGCCTTTGTCTCCTACGGATATTATTAAACATGCTAATGAGATCAAAAATAAACCTCCAACAGACATTGCTAAAAATAATGGGATTAAGTTAAAAGGAGGTGCTTTTCTTGCTACAACTCCTGCTACTGCTGAGTTATGTGATAATCCTGATGCACCATGTTATACTATGTTTTGTCAACCTTTTATGTCTGGTGCATTGCCTGCTGTCACTAACCTTTTGCAGGAGTTCGCTGATGATGGGATGGAGTCGAGGACGACTCCAATTCTACAAGGAGGGGATAATGAGGACATCGCCAAGATGGAGTCAAGGACGACTCCAATTCGAGAAGGGGAGGATGATGAGGACATCGCCACGCTGGACACACCGACGCCATGGTCTTCCCCAAGTTACAATTCGTTTCCAACTCAGCTGCCACGTCGTCCTCGGATTCAGCAGACACGTCGTCACTGTTTCGGTCATAACTTCCTCATACGACATCGAAACGGGCCGTTCTTGGATGCGTTGGAAAGGGGACGACGATGCCGTCGTTTTGGATCTGGTCCCAGCTCTAGAAGGTCCGTGGATCATTCTGTGTGACCACAGCAAGGTGCTGCGTCACCTATTTGGGCCAACTTGGCCATGTATCGTGTCGGGCCTTAAGCCCAAGTTGTGGGCGCCCAACCCCTGGCCGTCCCCAACTCTAGGTCGAGTCTTAGACTATAAACACAGCCACCTCCGCTGCTACACAATTGGGTTTTGTTTAGAGTTTAGTTTTCCATCGAGAAACTGAATCGTTCATTGTAACTGTGGTGACAAATCCTTTTACAGTGATCCAGGGCCCCCGTTCTTGATCTCCTCCACTGTGTCGATTAGTCCTTTGGAACCGAGTTCTTGAACCCTCTATTGATATTCGCATCATTCATATTTGCAATTTCAGATTGCGTGTTTTACCTTCTTGCTTGTGCTCTTCGATTCGCTTGCAGGAAAAGCCTTCTTGGTGAGGTCAATCAAGTTGTGCTTGGTTGATAACCAACGGAGCAGTGGTGTAACGGTTGCAGGGTTCGAATCATGTCTGATTTGAAGCCGGATCGCCAACATCGATATCTCCACAAATCGAACTAACCGGCTACCTCTCGGAAGATCGGGCCTGTACTCATCACCTAAGTAGTGGAAGAAGAGGGGTCTAGACCGTGAGCTGAAGTAGTCGAAGCAGGCTCGAGAGGGGCAGTCGGTGGAGTTGGCTCGAGATCACCCCAATCGGCATCTTCTTGCTCCTCTCCACAAAGATTCTTTCACCAAACTCCTGCTCACCTAGACACTCAAAGACATGAGTCGAACAAGGCATTGTTTCATCGAATGTGACCTCATAGGTCTCCATGATGCGGTTAGTCTCACGATTAAGTACTCGGTAAGCTCTAGAATGAGAAGCATAACCCGGAAAATATACCATCAAAAGACCTAGACTCAAACTTGTCCAAATTACCTTGTTTCAAAATGAAGCACTTGCATCCAAACACCCTGAAGTGGCTTACCTTGGGTAGCCGTCCAAACCGCAACTCATAAGAAGCTTTCTTCATGAAAGCCTGAAGGAAAATGTGATTTGAAACATGGCACACGGTGTTGATTGCTTCAGCCCAATATCTTCTAGGAGTCCTATGCTCTTCGAGCATTGTCCTAGCCATTTCAACCAAAGTCTAATTTTTGCTCTCAACAACACTCTTTTGTTGAGGGACATAAGGCGAGAAAAGCTGGTGTTCGAGACCCAAAAAAGCACAGAAGGTTTCAAACTAAGAGTTTTTGAACTCGGTGCCATTGTCACTGCGGATAGCTCTTATGGCATTCTTAGGCATCTCAGTTTCTAACCGAAGAATCAAGTCTCGAACCAAAGAAAATGCCTCATCCTTAGCCTCCATAAAGAACACCCAAGAATACCTCAAAAAGTCATCAACAATCACAAGCATGTACCACCCCCCCCCCCCCACTGAGCGCACCCTCGCTGGCCCAACAGTATCCATATGAACAACTCCCAGGGTTGCTTTGTCACCACTTGGTTTGCCAGGGGGTGAGAAGCAGCCACCATCTTACCATGACGACAGGGATGGTGAACCAAATATTTCTCAAATTTCAACTTAGGCAATCCTTGGATGAGACCAAGTGAACTCAACATAGCGAGTAAGTCGAAGCTCAAATGGCTAGCCTCCTATGTCATTTCCACAATTATGAGGAAGATCTGGCTACCAAACATCGAGAAGAGCCAAAAGACTAAGAGAAATCAGCTCGAAAGACATGGCCAAAGGGGGTAATCCGACAAACAAGATCCCCTGAGAATCAAGAACTTGAGACATGCCATTCTTAAAGCGCACTTCAAAACCGTCCTCAAGGAGTTATGAAATAGAAAGCAAATTGAAATGCAAATTGGAAACCAAAGCAACATCCTTGAGAACAAAACTCTTGTTGACCCGAATGGTCCCACGATATACCACCTTACCTTTGCTATTATCCCCAAATGTGATGTACTCCTTGTGTTGCACGGGGTTGAGGCTGGAGAACCACTTTGAGTTTCCGGTCATGTGGTGCGAACATCTAGAATCAATGACCATGTGTTCTCTAGGACTCCATCCTGCTCAATAGAAAGGTAGAGGGTGAACAATTGGCACAACACTAGGGTTAGTAAACTATGATGGATACCAGTGTTGAGTCATTTGCCCTGGAAAAGTGTTAGGAAAACACCAAACATACAATGTCCCATTTGAGGAAAGCGATCACCACGAGGGGGAAAACATGGTCTGCAAGAGCTATGGGACACAAAGCCACCACCATGAGGCTCACGGTCATATTGACCACGACTAGAACCTCGCCAGGCACGACCACCACATGGTCTCATAGCCTGAGGCCTAGTACCTTGAGGCATTGCACCTCTTGGCCTAGCACTATGCCTCTCAACCAGTAGTACATGTACGCCATGGGGAGGATGGTACATGTTTTGGTTGTTCAACTCGTACTCTGCCTGCTCATCTCTCTTCCACCTAAAGCAAAACTCAGCAAGGTGACCATCCCTATGGTAGTACTCATAGTGATACCTCACCTCTCTCTTGGGTGGTGGTTGGTTCACTCTCTTGAGGGTATGGTTCACTCTTGGTGGTTGTTTGGCTCTAGGAAGGGGCTCCTCAGAGATGTTTGGTAGAGTGTCAAGTGGGTTCCTGAGATGGTTAAGTTTTGGAATCCACACTTGTTTCTGAGGTGGAGCTTTTGGAGGTTCTTCAAACAGTCCATCTTTGATGGTAGGCAAAGTGGGCTTAGGTGGAGTGATTTTGGTCAACTTGGGAGTGGTGGTAGGTTTCTCACTTGGTTTCAAGCCACTGCACTCACCAACCATGCCACAGAGATTTTCACCCTTCTCACCTAAAGCAAATCCTACTCCCGGTCCACCAATTCCCCTCTTGAATTGGTTGACCATCATGCCCAACTATGGCTCACTGCAAGACACCTAGCTCAAGATGGTCCAAAGTATGTGTTTTCTTCCTTGGTTCTCATCTTGTCGTGCCTGCAGGACTCAAGCTCTAGCTCCAAACTCTCACAAAGAGCACACTTAGTAACACCAGTGTATCTGAGCTAGCCTTCTCAAGCAAAGCGATCTTGGCAACCTTCTCTGCCAGCTCAGATTGCAAGCCCAAGTAGGACTTGCACGCACCCAACAAGACAGGCCTAGCTTTCACCTCCTCAAGCTCATCTAGTAGAGAGGCATACTTGCTTTACAAAGTTGCAAAGTTAGACATGTGAACCACACAAGAATCACATTCAGCCTCATCTGACACCACAACAGCAGACTTAGCAACCTTTAGCTCCTTAAGCGCAACTTCTAGCTTATCCTTATACTCTTTCCTATCATGAGCAGCACGCTTAAGCAACTTTTCTTGGCTAAGTAAAGCAGCATTTAAAGTGTCAGTGCGGAATGTGGCCGACAAGTAAATATTTGTAGTTTTGCCTTGCGTTAGATCGGATGTGGCCTAGCACACAGTGACACAAGATTTATACTAGTTTGGGCAATAGCCCTACGTCCAGTTTGGGGTCGGTTGGTGACTTTATTGCTGAGTCCAGGTGCTCAAAGTTTACAGTGGGGGTACAAACGAGTGAGAAATGAGAAGGGGAGTGTTCGGGGCTTGGTCGGACTCTGGTCCTAGTGGAAAAGAGCGACGGGGACCCAACATGCGCTAAGTGCTAGAGAGGTAGAGCTGTGCATGTGCGTCCAAGTGTGTCTAGCCTGAGCATCTGAGCTGAGCTGAACTCGTCTGAGTGTCTATCGTTCATCTTAGTGTCTGCCGGTCCTTTTGAAGGAGAGAGCGCATCCCCTTTTATAGTTGAAGGGATGGCCTTACAAGTCAAATACGGAAAGAGAAAAGGTGTATAGACACTGCCTAGTCTTGTTGTTGCCCACACCATCAGGTATGGCATGGCCATCGCCCACCATACTGTTTATGCCGCCATCGCCCATCATATTGTTTATGCCGCCATCGCCCACCATACTGTTTATGCTCTGTCGTGTTGGGCAGGACACACAGTGTCTGCCAAGCATGGCAGACAACACCACCCACCATCCTGGTTCTAGTTGTCTCATCGAGCGGGCCACACAGTGTCCGCCCTACATGGCCCAACGGCACCGCCCAGCACGTGCGTAGAACATGGCAGGGTACGGTCCTTAGTATTACAGTTGGCCTTAGTGCCTTCCCTTATCTGCTCCACCTGCTCCTCGGGCCCACACCGACCGGGTGTCCCTGGTCATTTGTTCTCGGTTAGCCCCAACCATATCAGTCGGGAAAGAGTGGTGTGAGTAAGTCTGGCATATCCCTAGTTGGGGAACTCGGTCAGAGTTGGACTATGGTCCGTCCTGGCCAGGCCTTCCAATTAGGGCACCGACCAGGCCTCCTAGCCTGAAGGCGCCAGTCGGTGGCCGAATCATGGTCTTGGCCTATCATCGTGTATCTAAGCTAGCCCAAGCGAGTGTTGTTGCTGCGCAGCTTGCTGGGCCGAGTTTGCAAAAAAGTGGGTCCATTTGGGACCCTAGGTTTATGAACCCAATAGCAGCCCTCGAGCCCCTTTGGGGCTTCTACGAAGCCGTGAAGGGGCTATTGAGTTTATAGTCGGTCAGTTGCTGCTTTTGAGGGACGTATGGGGGTATTGTTCATCCTTGTTGCTTTGCAGAATGGCGAGCCACGTGTGAGTACTAGCCCCAGATTCTTGATAAGGATCAACTTCATGGGGATATTGTGTCATCGTCTTATGCTCAGGTACTTTTGCTGTGCAGTCATGGGCGCACACTATAGCACTCCCGGACGGTAGCTTGCTGCCTTAGCCATAAATAGATCTGCCTCTGCCTCTGGAGTTCTCATGGCTCGAGTTATAGCGCTAGATGGTTTGAGGCTTTTGCTTTTCACTAGGGGTGGATTTGGCCACACTTCCTGATGCCAGAAGATTTCTCGTAATAGATGCTCCAACCTCCTTCCCTCCAAAGCCTCTCCAAGCATGTCTGGGGGCCACGTTACTAGAAGATCTCTCGTAAGGAGAGAGCATCATGTGTCCCAGCCGAACCTTGGTCCTGGATGCTAGATCAAAGGATGGAGGCATCATTGGGGGGAAGGAGTGTGGCTCCCTTGTTCCGCTTCTTGCTCCAAGGTGTAGAGCGGTCTCGGGGCTGTTGACACATGCTTTGCATGATATTGTAAAAGCCTAGGGTTTCTATTTTTAGCTTAATGAAAGCTTATGTTTGCTATATGTTTCCTGTGTCCATTGCGCCATGGAGGCGGGTTGTCATTGGAACATCGGTGTTTTCCCCCCTTGGCTTGCTATGCTGTGTAGGGTAACCGAGTAGGATTAGGCACCCAGCCCCCAAGGCGAGGACTGGCGAAGGCCATGGAGGCATGCCGAGTGGATATTGGCACCTAGCCCCTAAGGAGAGGACTGTCGAAGGCCGTGGAGGCTGTGGAGACACTCGTGAATACCAGACCTATCCGGTATACATACCGGACGTGTCCGGTATTATCTACTTGCGCCGATCTTGTTTATTCTCTTTCCTAATCTGTGTGTTGCAGGGTTGTAGCTTCTAGATATATTCTATATCTCTTGTATACTCTTTGGCTAACTTGTGAGGGGTTGCATTACTCTGATTTGGAGTTTCCATTCAGAAACTCCCATTACTAATCGTTTCCGCTTTTAAAGGTGTTAATTTTAAGAAACGCCTATTCACCCCCCTCTAGGCGGCATCTTAGGTCCTTTCAAGTGGTATTAGAGCTAGAACTCACCTAAAGTTTTACCACCATGACAAAAGGATGTCGATGCCTATCGAGTCGGAGCTGGTGCTTCTCCAAAATGTTGGTTCAAACTTTCTACCTTGATCAATTCATGTACTCAATGCTTTTAGGACTATTAGTCCTCTTGTTGAGCATATTGTGGATGCAAGCATCCCTCTTCCTATAGTTGATTGGAGCAACTACAAAAAATTGTCCAAAGAGGAAGAGAGATGTGTGCAACTCAACGCTCAAGCAATTAAAGTCATTTTGAGTACATTGAGTGTAGAGGTTCAAGATGAGGCAATCTTCAATGGACAACCACCTTTGGAGAGTGCTCATCTCATTTGGACTAGACTCGTTGAGTTATATGGAAAATCCAAATGTGATGATGCACATGAGATTGAGTCAATGGAAAATTTGTCCATTGTGTCTTCATGCAGCGAAGAAGCCTCACAAGACCTCAAGAGCGCCGAGCTGAAGCAAGAAGTGCAATCAGCACATGACCTACTGTCTGCCTACACATACCAGACATGTCTAGTAGACCTACTAGACATGTCTGGTATGGCTGAGGCAGCAAGACAGCAAGTGAGCATCTACGACAATGATCAAGCTCGATGGCGACCAAGTGATGAATCAACTTTAGTATCTCAAGACACTCATGGCCAAGAAAAGCAAGAAGAAGGCTACCAAGAAAGAACAAGTTAAGGAAATTGCACAAGTAGATGATCAAGAAGAGAGTGATATTGAAATTGATGATAGTTACACTCTTGATCATCTCAGCAACAAAGACAAGCTCATCCTCATGAAGCTAGTTGAGAAGAATGATGAACTAGAAGATGGGAATGAGAAGCAAGAACAATCACTTTGAAAACAAGAAATGTTTCTCATCTCCAAGTTAGAAGAACTAAAGGCAATCAATGAGAGGTATGAAAAATTGTCAATTGAGCATGCTTTAGTTAATAACTCCTCTTCTAGTGTTTCACAACTATGGTAGAACCGTCCAAAATAACGCACTTACGAAGGCGCTTGTCTACCACTAGACACTAAGCACCCCAAGAGCGAGCTACATTAGGCGGATTCCGTCGAGCACACCCTAAGGCAGATCCCGAATAATCCACATTTTTCTCATAGGATCCAATAATGAGAACGAGTTTACAATACTTAGTCCATTTCATACATCCAGAGTTCTTAGAAATTGCATTATTACATTACCAATTCAGAGTGTGGAAATTAAACAGCGGAATAAAAATAAACATCTATTGATAATGTACAAGGATCCGTCTATGCCCACCAGAAGAATCCTTCACACAATGGCTACTCCTCAAGCTGCACCTACAATAGGGATAAATAAACCCTGAGTACACAATGTACTTGGAAGACTTATTCGACTAATGGGAATAATTTCCCGACTCCAAGGGATATGATAAGCTTTATGGTTTGCTGGGTTTCCTTTTTGTGGAAAGCAATACTAATAGTGAATCCTTATTTATGTTATTATTAGCAGTCATGATTAATTCATTATCTAGCCATTCTATGTAAGCACCTATTCTACTTTCAAGCAAGAGTTGTGCAAACAGTTCCATTTCATCACCTTTCATCTTTTGGTTCTTACTACGGTGCTAGACTGTAGACAAACCATACCGGATCACCGGCGATTTGTGAATCAATGTGCCCAGCTGGGTATCCTGAAACACATGCCCCGCTTGTACCCAGGCACAAGTAGGACCAGCCCATCACTCTCCTATCACGGGGTCCAGGTCCCCGTCCAAACTTGGACTCCAAGCCCCAGCTCCTAAGTCCTAGACTCAGTGCGGTGCTTAGACCTCCACCATCCTCGCCTCCAATCAGTCGATCCAAAAAGAGCTGGAACCCACGACAAGAGAGCAACAAGTCTTCCCTGCGCCCATATCCAAGTATATGCTCGAGATAATAAGTCTGTGACTTGCCTAGAACCCAATGCAACGGCCGGTCCTTAACCAACGCAGATAGGGAAAAAGTGCAACCAAGCTATGCCCTGTTGGCCGTAGGACACAACCTCTTACACCCACCAATACCCATACCATATCCTTGCCCGGTCTCCATTTTTCCTTTCCACCATTTTATCATGGGTGATCATAATAATCACCTATTGCGAGTAACGGTAGGTTACTCATGCTACCGAAATCATGAGCATAGCAGCTACTCAACCTATACTAGTAGGACTCATAGGTTAGTTTATCTATGCATGTAGTTTCCATAAAATGCCTGTAACATAAATGCATATCACACACACACACACACACACACACACACACACACACATATATATATATATATATATATATATATTCAATGATCATTCAAAAATAGGAGTTATGCACCGGGGCTTGCCTTGGGTAGACGGGGTGTCAACAAAGTTAGCAACTGATGGCTCTAGGGGTCCCTCCTATACGAAAATCTCCTCCTTGTACTCCTCAATGATCTCCTCATACTCCTGTTCACCTGCAGGCATGAACTCTACCAACTCATTATCTATATGCATGAAATGATGATGCAACACTTAGTAATACATCAACAGCAACTCTTAAAATAAAATACATCTATCAAGCTACTAAGCTAGCTCTACCAACTAAGATGCTAAGTTACCTATTATTCCACTAACAGGTATGAAACATTGCATGCATTATCTTAGCAACTAAAGGCATCCCTATTCTTAATATCGATTTACTCAATATATGATAAAACAAGGAGTACTAGCTACTCTATTTATCAACCTACTCTAGGGCTACAAAAATTACAGTGAGCACATAATAATCTAATGAACCTATTGTAAAAATTTCATGGCTAAAGCTATCACCAATTTGCCACAAAAATTCCTACAAATATTAAGCTAGATAATACTAAGCTTTTCAAAATGAATTAATGAATCTATCATTATCGCAGGTAACTGTAAATTAACTACACCAACAGATAGATAACACTTTTGTGAACTTAACAATTTTTGTTTCACTATTTTTGCACACCTATAGAATTTACTATAATTTTCCAAACATCAGCTCAAAACTAAATTGAATAAACATTTACTAATTCCCTGGAAAACGGAAAACTGGATTCAACCCGTGCAGCCCGCAAGCGAGCAGCGCGGCCCACTCCTGCGCATCGCGCACGCACATGCGCGATCCACTGACGCGGCCCACGCGGGCGCGGCCCAACCACGCGGCGATGGCCCGCAACAGGGAGGCCCGCGCGCACCGATCTTTTTGCGAAAATGCCCTCGAGCTACCGATGATTCACCCCGGGGTTCGTAGAACTATTCCTACCACCAATGTTTTATAGATAAGCCCTCAGAACAATCTATCTTTACCATGGCCAGGTCCTCGGGCACCCACGCGCGCATCGGCGCAGCGGCGACGACACTAGGTAGCCACGCCGGCCAACCAGGACCCGCTCCAACAAAGCTAGCGAGCCGAATAGCACCTACGACCCTAGAGCCTACCCTAGCCAAAGCTTAAGGGGTGATGGAACTTGCGGCAATGGTGGCCACGGCGCACGGCCACGCGCGACAGCGGCACGACTATGTCGGCCACCCTAAGCCACCGCAGTGTGAGATAACAAACCCTAAAGCACCACTAGCGTACCCAGGTGGCTGCTATGGAGAAGGTTTCGCCGGGGACGGACCGGGTGCGTCTGGCCACGCGCACACAGCAAGCTCCGCGATGGGTGGCGGTGGCGCGATCGTGCTAGTGGTGCCGGGAAGGTAGTGGCAGTGAAAGTGGGGTGTGCATGGGGTGGAAGGGATCAAGGCAAAGACACAGTGCCATGGAATTGGATAGGGGTGGACAGTGCCATGGAATTAAGGTGGCCAATGGTGGAGATAACTCCAAATTGGAGCTCAACATGGTACGGCTGCAGCAGTAGATGGGCTTGGCACGTTGCTAGATTAACAATTGAGCTTCTGGCATGTGTAATTACTTGGATTGGACTGGCGCTGTGAGCTGGCCTTGGCGTGGCTCATTGACGCTGGCCCGACACCATTTAGGGCGGTGGCCGTTGGGAAGCACGGTGTGGCGCTTGCCACTAAATAGAAGAGGACAAAGATGCCACGGGGAACGGTTGCACGCGTGGGCAGAGCAAGGCGGCAGAGGTAGTGGCATGGCGAGTAGCGGGCGCTATGTCGCCTCAGTGGGACGCGGACACCAGGCAGAGCAGCGGCATGTGAGGGTGCCGTGCCCCTACGCGCGTAGTGCACCCGATGTGATGACGCGGCGTAGAGGAATGTGCACATGCTGCGGCATGACGGTGATAGCACCAGGCAGCACAGTGATGGGACGGTGGCGGGCTATGGTGCAGTGGTGATAGCACAAGGCAAGCACCCTAGGCGGTAGCGGACTGGCCAGAGCGACTGGCCCACGGCGGCAACGGCAAGGACACTGCGGGGCAGAGCGGTCAGGCTAGTGCGGTGGTGCCCGTGCGTGCGTGTGTGCATGCGTTGGGCGGCCAACGCTATGATGCCGAGTGTCAAGGCACGGTGACCATGTCCACATGATAAAACCGGCCGGGAACGTTGTGCGCATGATTTTTAAAGCATTCGAAAACCCTAAAACATCAATCTAATCGCCAAACCACCTATGCAATTCTTAAGAGGGCATATTAAGCTACTAAAACAAGCCCTAATACCCCATCACTCCTTAACCTGATTACCCTACAAAAATTGCCAAACTCAGCCTTGTCAAACCATTTTCCGACTTATGAAATTTGACTAAGTCTTGATCGGATTCGCGTTAAATTCGATTTCCAAGCTATTAGATACGCTAGCTAGTGAATTCATTTTTTGACCACAGGTATTTCATCGCCATCTACAAAGTTTGCACTTCAACTTTATTTAAGTAGCACATATGAGTTCTATAGCATTTTCGCTTAATAAAAATTGGTTTAAAACCCTAAATGATATAACGTGACATTGAAATGTAACATTCGTTCCGTGCTTCCGTTGATCGTTTCGAGTTACGAAAATCGATCTACACACTATATCACATGCATTAACACATAACCATGATACTCATGACAAGTTTTAGCAAAAGTTTACAGTGTAACACCAAGGGTGTTACAACAACTAGAGAAGGAAAACTTTGAGCTCAAGGCAAGGCTAGATGAACTATCAAGCAAGTATAATGTTCTACAAGCAAACTATGTTCATCTAAAGTGCTCTCATGAGGAATTAGTAGAATCAAGCATTATGCTTGAGGTGGCTCATGAGGTTGTAATTACATCGGTAAAATAATCTCAACCTCCCCCACACACTCACATGTACACAATCTCAAATAAATATTTCTTGTGCTAATGAGTGTGTTCCTCAAGCAAGCTAATCTTCGATTGAGCAAAATCTCTTAGAAAATCATGAGCTCAAAGAAGAAGTGGAAAGACTAAAGAAAGATGTGATTTGGTTAAAGGGTAAGGAGAAAGCACAACCTTCTCAAGATAACCATGATAACATGGTGAAGAAGCTTGAGAAGGGTTCAAACCTTGCTTCCTCCAAAACCCAACAAAAGAATCACATTTCAAGCAATGATAAAGCAACCAAGAGCAAGAAACATGAAAAAAGGCTATGCTATGGTTGTGGATTGTATGGACATGAGTGGGCTATGTGTCCACACAAGAGTTGGGCCAACAAGGTTGAAACCGCCGAACAAAAGGCTTCCACCAAAGTGGCCAAGCAAGTAAAGAACGGTGAGCCAAGCGCTTGTCTCATGTGCAAGAAATTGGGGCATCCAACCAAGAAATGCCCATTGTACAAAGAGGCAAGAAAGAAAGCCCAAGTTGCCACAAGAAGATGCTATGGATGCAATGAGATGGGACACATGGTTGATAGTTGTCCAAACAAGCAAAACAAGCATAGAGCAAACAAAGGCCGCATATGCTATGCTTGTAAAAGAAAGGGACATCTAAGCTATGATTGTCCCAATAGTAATGTCTCTAAGCCGAACAAATTTGTTTATGGTGATATGCTTAGGAAGACCACAAATGGAGTTAGCACTAGCAAGGTGATGTGTTCACCACAAACTAGTACTAAAGCCATTTGGGTTCCTAAGCACTTGTTGACTAACCCAATAGGACCCAACAAAAGTTGGGTACCAAAATGTGCTTAGGATGTTGATGTAGGTACTTGGTGGTGAGATGAAGGTGTCGGGGTGCTTGAACAAGCAAATTGAAAATATTCACTCAAGCTATCAACCAATTCTTATCATAATCTCTTATATGGTTGACCTAAAGATAAATTAATGAACATATCATCTACTTCATCCTCACCGTTGGTAACAAGTGCCTAAACCTAGTAGGATAGCCACTTTGTTTGGTTAGTGCTCAATAGCTCACAAGTTGGTCTATTTGTGAAATATTGAAAGCGGCTAATTAGATTCAATTGAGAAGTATTTTGTTTTGCCATATGATGCCTTTAATGGCTCTCTAGTAGAGCAATTCATTTATTGAGATGCAGGTATACAAGGAATACTAAAGCTAAAACAAAGAATCACAAGGAGCGGATTAATCATTTCTGTCCTGCACCTACCGAACATGGCTAGGGATAGAAAGAAGTGTTTCTGTTCTGCACATGCCGGACGTGTCCGATAAACTACTAGACGTGTCCGGTATTGTAGGAACCAGAACACTAATTGGATTGCAACTGAGTTTAGATCCATGTGATTTCATATATCCTTAATTTGCTCAGAAGCTTGTGATTTATCAAATCTAAGTGGGTTGTGAGTATGTCTCATCGAAATTTAAATATGGCAAATTATTTGGTTTTGGTCAAAATAGAAAATTGACTCCCAAATTCTTAATAGAATAAAGTGCTTGTTGAAAGTCATTCAAATTACTTGAGGCACTTATTTAGGGGGAGCTCAGTTTCTATTTTGCACCATTGTGGACTAACAAATTCATCTAGCATTCTTTGTAGTCCTTTGGATGAAAATTGATTTCATATATAGCATGATTATTTGACAAGAGAGGTCAACATGATGTTGTCATGCCATGTATTATCTCAGTGGTGATATTGTGGGCTCAAGGCAAAGGTATGTATTTACATACATGCATTGTAAGTGCATCTAAGGCCCTTTATATGCTAGAGTGTGCATATGTGTGACATAGGATATATGTTTTTCAAAATCCTTACTAGTATGAGTATGTGGTGTGGTTTTTGAAAATCATTTGGTTTTTGGTCTTTGTGACCTTGTCATGTCATGTTGTGATTATAGCTCACATTGATTGATTGATTGGCTAATCACTCTTGACATGATTATCTCAAGTCCATAAACTCCTATGTCTCACTAAGTCTCTCTCAAATATTCAAAATCATAAATATGCCAAATATTTGAAAAGAGAAAATCAAATAATGGCATTGGATAAGAAAAATGACTATACTCAGTTGGGATCAAGATTGTATATCTTTTTGGACTAAGTATTAACCTAGAAGGGATTTTGGAAAAAAAATAGCCAGCCCACAAATACCGGACATGTCCGGTATGCGCGGGGTTTAAAACCGAGCGTACCCCTTCAGACCTGTTTTGGTCTCTCTCTCTCTCTCTTCTTTCTCCCATCTGCAACAGTCGTTGCCCTCTTCTCCTCAAGGGCGACCGAGTGTTTCCACCAAGAAAAAGAAGAGAAGGAGATTGGATTAGAGTGCTTCCCCATCAACAATCAATGATTTGCTCATTGGATTTCAAATCTCATCTTCTTCCTCTCTCTCAAGGTACCCTAATCTTGGACCTCATCCGATCTCTTCACCCAATGATGCATTATCAAATTCCTTTGGTAGAGATGCTACATTACCAGTCTAGAAGTGATGTTCAAAGTTTGGATTGGATTGGTTGAAGATTGAGCCAAGGGCCCTCAGTTAAGGTTGCTGTCCACTCTGCCTACCGAACGCATCCGGTACGAGGCAGCAGAGCAGGTCTTGCTCCCCTTGTTTCAATTTTCTCTGTGGTTGATTTTTAGGACTAAGTCTAATTGTCTATTGTGTTTTGTGAACCTTGTGACCTAGTATGGTTGAGATGCTTGTAAAGCATAGGATAATTACTCTTATTTCTATATTTCAACCGAAATAGGCTATCTTTTGAGCATGCTTCTAAAATTCCTTGCAAAATCTTTGGATACAGGGCAGCAGCCGTGAGTGGGAGACAGGAGCCCAGATCAAAGTTCAGGCATGATCTAGCCTTGGAGAGACATAAGAAGGCTAGACAGGAGTTACACCCCAGACTGAGTGATCCGACCAGCAGAAGATCCACTAGAGCAACCACCAGTGGTGTTCCACAGTACAGAGAGGGAGATAGCCATTCTTCCTCTGACATAGATACAAAAGAGTATAGAGTGGAGCCTAGAGACTGGAAGAGGAAGAGCACCGATAGAGGCTCAGATGATGAGCAGGAGATAGAGGAGGAGGAGGTTCCTCCAGTTTAGCACCCACATCAACCAGGCCAGGGTATGCACTATGGATTACTTGAGACATATCCTCCTAGTGTACCCACTTATGTTGCCAGGGTTGATTATCGAGGGAAAGGCATGACTAGGAGAGCCAGAGATGAAAGGAGAGTTTATCCAAGAGGCTTGCCTAGGATTTGGTTTGATCACCGCTTTCAGACTACCTTTCACATGGACTTCTACACTAGTGTGATACTCACTAGGAACCCTATGGTTGCCAGATCTCAGTGGATTGATTGGAAATATGTCAGAGAGTTGCAGAAGCCCTGCATCGATCATGCTATTGCTATTTGTGAGCGCACAGGGGTATACGAGCTCATGGAATTTCAGCATGACATGAACATAGAGGTTATTGCTCAATTCTATGCCACCCTATATGTTGAGGAGGATGAGAGGCATATGCACTAGATGCTTGAGGCCTAGTGGTACAGTGTGGACTATGACGTCTTTACAACCTTTCTTGGTTTCTCAGATGATGACCTTCAGAGAGACATGATCCACACTGAGCATGTGTTATCTCCTAAGTAGCTTGTTTACATGTACCCACTAGGGGGTGAGAGAGGTGCAGTTGGGAAGGTACTTGGTCTTCACCCCACCTATAGATACCTGGACAGGAAGACGATTGACTACAAGGGTGGAGACAAGGGCAACATTGTAAATTATTCTAGGAACTTGCTGCATAGGATGGCACCAGATGCACAACCCTTCAGCATCTTTGACTTCATATGGTGCAAGATTAGGAGTGTTGGTGAGAGGCCACTCAAGGGTTGTGACTTTGCTCCTTATATCATGCATATGATTGAGCAAGTGACAAGGCACACGTTTGATTATGACAAGACTCATAAGGCCCTGAAGATTATTGCAGACCTGACAGAGATTGGAGTACCTCCAGTAGGTCTAGGAGGAGCAACAGTAGAGGCAGGTGCACCTCCTGATGATACAGTAGCAGGAGCAACTTCCCCTTCGCCACGTGCTTCTCCCCATTCTACTTCACATCATGGCAGTCCTCCCTCGCCTATCCGTAGGTTCTTCAGCTCTATCTTTGGGATGTGTAGGGATATTTAGGTTATGTAGTAGAAGGAGAGGGAAGCTAGGAGGAAGGACACATGAACTCTCAAGCAGATTGCTGCTAGACTTGAGCTTGAGCCTCCTAGGTCTCCACCATCAGACAATGCAGCTAGTGAGCCAAAGACTGAGGAGCAGCAGCAGATCAGATATGACAGAGTTTGCTGAGTTCCTTCAGTGTCAGCAGGCTCAGCAGTAGACACAGCAACAACAGTCTTAGGAGTAGGCACAGCAGCAACCATACACCGTGCTATTGCAGGCCAGAGTGCCTCCTCATGTTCTGCCACGTCCTAATGTAGGAGAGGAGGTCGGTTCAGCTTTGTGGCAGGATATCTTTGGTAGTGACCTCGGGTACTCGACCAGCAAGTATGGCTTTGGTGGTCAGGGGTTCTACGGAGGTCTTGGTGCCCCAGGTCAGAGTTCCTCTCGCCTACCTGGTGCTCCACGTTCAGATGACGAGGGTGATGGCGGACGTGATGATGACGACGACGATGATGAGTGATCTTAGTGATCAGATGCAGCTTGCAACCCCTCTTTGTGCTTAGTTTCACTTTGTCAGGCCTTTTTGTGGTGATGGATGACAAAGGGGGAGAGATAGTGATTAAAGCTTCAGGATTGTGCTTTTTGTGTCTATCTTTTGTTCCTAAAGATATGTACTGCTGCTGTAGTCTTTTGAGTATGAGCTCCGTTGTTATATCTTGTTGAGTTGAGACAGACTATGAGCTCTATCTTTGTATCATGAGGGATGAGACTTTGTGCTTGATGGATGTATCTCATGAGACATGATCTTTATTTATATTAGTGGCTTGTGGATTTGAGAAATCTTTGTGAAGAGTGCTTTGTGTGTGATATATATGTTGTATTTACTTTTATAAGGACTATGCATGTTTTAGATTGACTTTGTATGGTGTGATGCTTTATATTTACTCTTGTGTGATATATCATGTCATATGCATCACGATTTTATCTTGTCACACACACTTGCACCCCATGGATGCAATGATTTAGGGGAAGTCTTCTATGTGTTTTAGTATGTGCAAATTGACATTTGAGGTCATTATTGAATTCGATTCATGTTGCACATATTAAGGGGGAGCCTCTCATAAATCATTGAACCCAAAAGTCTAAATGTTTATATCATTTTATAAGCTTTAATCGGGTTGTCATCAATCAACAAAAAGGAGAAGATTGAAAGTGTATCTAGCCCTTTAGTGGGTTTTGGATGATTGAATGACAACACAATTAAAGATCTAACATATTATTAAAGTGTTGGACAAGAAATTGGTTATCTCACAGATACTTGATGAAATTGTATAAAGCCAAAATGATGTATTGTTGTATAAATAATCTAGTTCAAGCACAAGACAACAATGCAAATGGAATTCATGCAAATGCTTATTTATTGTGGAATTTTAATGATCTATGTGAAAGCAAGCACGATAAGAATTAATTAATGAGACATAAGGGATTGCATATGGAATGGTCTCATATTTGAAGCTTGCTGAATTGAAATGTAAAATATAACAATACAATTGAATGGTTGATTCAACACAAGATGTGACTTGACGGCTTGAGATGGTGAAGATAGCAAGGAAAGGCTTCGAGGTACTAAGCAAGGGTGAAAGGCAAGCAACGGCTTGGCGGCCGAAGAACCTAGCTAGGGTGAAGAAGGAAGTACTTGCATTTAGTTAAGGTACTAATCAAGCTATGATGGTCATATTGATGTGGAGGATCAAATCTATATTGGACAAATTGTTGGAAGTGACTTGATACATTTGGGATTATCTATATTTAATGAATGGAATCAAGTCACGTGCTCAAGATGGCTATGCTCAAGTGAAAAGATCAATATTGACATGTTGGCACCCTCACTTCATGAAGATTGAAAGACACGGCATCGGTTCAAAGGAGATCAACTCAAAAGGTTTAAATTTGTTTTTCATTTGATCTTGAGTTAATAGGTATGCCGTACTATTAAGAGGGATACATCATGTTGATTGATGATTGTTCATAAGTGCTCAAGCCAACCTATGTGAGGTTTGAGTGAGAGAGTGACAAGGGCTTACTCAGCCTGCTGTGGCCGAGCATACCGGACGTGTTCGGTATTCTGGACACGTCCGGTATGGGCTTGGTCACAGCAGTGATCTTCTCTGTTCTCTTGATTGGGTTTGTCGGAAGTCTCGACAAGTGTCGGGAGTTCTGGGAGTCGGAAGTCCTGGAAAGCGTCAGGAGTCTCGACACCTTACTGAGTTGAGAGTTAGTTTTTCAAAAGGGCCGGGGTTGGAAGTTCTGGCAAGCAAGAGTCGGGAGTTTTGGGGTCGGAAGTCCCGAAAAGAGTCGAGAGTTCCAACGCCTCGCACGCTTTTCTCTCTGTAACCTTTGGCGCAGTGCAAGTCATACCGAACGTGTTCGGTATGAGCTCAACAGCTAGAAATGGCTAGTTTTTCAAGGGGGCTATAAATATCCCCTAGCCTCCACCTTTGGAGGCCGCTGATTCTACTGATACACATACACGTTTTTGAGCCTTGCAAAAACTCTCCAACCCTCTCTTAGTGAGTGATTCATCTAATTTGCCAAATTCATTTGTGGGTTGAGAGACAAGTTCAAATTTGAGAGCAAGCCACCACTTGAGCACTTGTGCATATTGTTAATCTCGTGATTTGCATTTGTTACTCTTGGACTCTTTGGTCCTAGACGGTTAGGCGTCGCCGGAGAGCACCCAGGAGATTATGGTGTGCCTCGGAAAGTTTGTAACGATCGATTCCGCTGCCGCAAGGGAAGGAATCAACTAGTGGAAGGAGGAAAAGGAGTTGGAAAAAACTTCGGCTAGAGTGACCTTCATGGATCCTCTAGGGCTGACCTTCGCTGGGTAACCCGCAGCCCCCTTAACGGAGAGTAGGACTCGACGGAGTCCAAACTTCGGTAAAACAAATATCGTGTCTCAATTCGTATTCCTTTGATACTTGTGATCTATTTGTGTTGCTTGAGCATGTGAGCAGGTTACTGGTATGCAACACAACCACTAGTGGGTGCCTGCAACTTGGTGTGAAAGGAGAAGTCAAAAGGAACAAGTTGGGGGCTGGATTGCAGTGCTCGTGAATACCAGACGTGTCCGGTATACATACCGGAGGTGTCCGGTATTATCTACCAGCGCCGATCTTGTTTATTCTTTGTCTTAATCTGTGTGTTGCAGGGTTGTAGCTTCTAGATATATTCTATATCTCTTGTATACTCTTTGACTAACTTGTTTGGGGTTGCATTACTCTGATTTGGAGTTTTCATTCGGAAACTCCCATTACTATTCGTTTTCGTTTTTAAAGGTGTTAATTTTAGAAATGCCTATTCACCCTCCTCTAGGCGGCATCCTAGATCCTTTCACTTACTATCCAAAGAATTACGTATACATGGGTTTTTCAGCTGGCAGCATGTCTGTCGTTGTTCATATTTGAGACAAATGTCAGAAGGAAAAACTCGGAGAAGCTAACCACCGGAAGATTATGCTTGAAAACAGCAGCAGGTGAGAGTCTAACCTCGACAGCACTTGCGGAGGGAGCCGGTTGCCTCTGGTGAACTAGTTCATAGCAAAGTAGCAGCAAGCCAGCAAGCCTTGTGGTGTTTGATGAGCTGCTTATAGCTGAGGCTGCAAATTGCAATGCACAGAGCTATTTTCCTGACGGAATTCGAATTTTTCTGTCGGATTTTGCACACAGGCTATTCTAGTTTCCAGCAGTGATGGAGGTCGGCAGGTCGCTGGGAGATCGAGGCGACCTGGACTTAGACCAAGCTCCAGTGACGCAAGCAAGGACAAGACAGCAAACTATAGAAGACTTGGAGTGTTGTTTTGTTGCACAAGGCGGAGGACGACTTTGGCCAGGTCCAGGTAGCGCAATTACCGAGTACTCTCACACAGGATGCCCCACATGTGGGAAATGAATCAACGCAGAAACTACCCTTTGTAGATTTTTTTTTTGTTTCCATAAAAATACCCTCTCTGGATTGTATGTTCTTGGACACATTGCCATGCCAAACGCAAGCCTTTTGATGCAGCCTTTCTTTCTCTATCATGGTCCCTTTGAGCTTAGCTTTGCCTTGTTGTCTGTACTCACCACCAACCACGGCCGTGTAACAATAATTTTCGTTTGCATCTTTTCGTCATCTCCTCACGGTCATTTACATATCTTATTCTCGTACAATCATACGTCTGCGTCTCAGTGATAATTCATGCATATGGATGGACAAGTGAATGCAAAACTTGTAGTCATTAGTACCAGCTGACGACCGAGAAAAAATTGTTTTCCTGAAAAAGAAGTGACAAGGACATAAGGAAAGGAGCGTGTTACAAATCCAATACATGCTGAAGCACTTGCTACCCTCAAAAGCTTTCAAAGGGTGGCACAATTGAGAATGACCAGAACTGATGCAACAAATCTTGAGAGGGCTGAAATCAAACGAGTTGGACAGGAGTGCTGAAGGGTGCCTCTTTTGCGAAATCAGAGAAATCATGCACCAATTATTTGTTCAGTGTGTGGTTCGGGCATGCCCGCGATCATGCAACAAAGTGGCTGATAACCTTGCTGCTCATGGGGCGAGCGTTGTACGCTCTGGTTCGGAGATCTACGTGAACCAAGTCCCCGACTATGTAACCAATTTGGTCTTTGGGATCTCCCTAGAGCCACTGGTTAGTGGAAACTCTGTTTTCCTTATAAAAAAACCATGGCCGTGTAACATTAGTTTACCTTTGCATCATTTCATCACCTCCTCACTGTCGTTTACATAACTTATTCTCGTATGATCATACGTCGTGTCTCAGTGATAATATATGCATATGGACATGTGAATGCAAATCTTGCAGTCATTAGTACCAGCTGACTGAGAAAAAAAATGTTTTCCTGAAAAAAAGAAGAGACAAGGACAGAATGAAAGGAACCTAAATCCTAATTGAATCAACCAAAAATATTGGAACAGAATAATTGCAACTGCAAACACTTGAAGAAACCCACAAGCTCAAGCGACCATGTGATTGGTGATGTGATCAGCATAAATAAATTATTGAAGTGTTCCTTGATCAAATTCAAGGTGGTATGTGTCTTGGTAATCCAGTGTCAGGTCTCCTTAGTCAATGGCCTTATTGACAGCTTGGAGAAAGCTGTCGAAACTGATGCTGGGTGTTTTCTCTTGTTGAATAATCCAACAAAACAAAAGGAGACCCGCGCAAGAGTGCGTCAACCCCTGGCGTCCTCCACCTCGGCTGCCCTCGCCGGAGGAGGAGAGACGATAGAGCAGGACACCGGAGATCCGCCATGGCCGCCGCCGCTGCTACCGCCGCCCCTCCTGGTACGTGCTGCACAGCCTTGACCTTCCATCCTCCCCTCTCCTGCCCGTCTCTCAAGCTGAACAAGCTCCAAAAGAAGTTGCTTCTTTGATTGCAAAGTAGTATTTGTCGATTGTATCTCTTTACCGGATCTGCTGGTTACCTTGCCCCTGAATCGCCTTGTGTTTCCTTCCTCCCGTGGCCTCCAAGCACAGGCTACTTCGTCGGCCCGCCGTTGCACTACCAGGAGCAGCAGCCACAGGCGGTGCCGCCGCCGGCGCCCGCGCCCGCCGTCGACGACCACAACGCTGTGAACGCGCAAGTCCCTGGTGCGTTCTTGTTTCGGTTCATGCTTGCACGACTCAACTGCTTCCTTCTTGCCCTGATTTCACCTTCTCTTCTAGATTGTGTCCGTTACATTTCGTGTTAATTAGTTATCAAACTGGATCCGGATTTTTTTTTCCTGGCACGAGCAGGTTACTACGCTGGGCGTGTGCAACCGAGACCAAGCGATGGCACTGGAAACAACAACAACAACAACAACGCTGATACTGCAGATCAGCAGAACCGAGAACCGAGCTTCTTTGCCAAATGGTAAGCAGTTTGATGCATTAATTGGGTCTAGAATCCCGAGGCTATTTTGGGATCAAATCTGCTGATTGCTGTCAGTTTCCACGGTTTGATGGTTCTCCGTTTGCTGTGCTCAGGTTCGGGTGCTTCTCCGGCAGCAGCTGAAATTCGAACTAGATCCAGGACATATCCCTCTTCTCGCAGTTCAGTGAAGGACATTTCTGGCTCAGCACGCGTCGCACTAGTGCTTGTCTGGACGGATTGCAGTTGCAGGGACATTCAAATTCTCTGTTCTTTGACATGTTTTCAGGCAATTCTATTGCCCATTTGTAGCATCTCACCTTGAGTCAATGAGGTTGTTCGTTGCAGAGGTTACCATCGATTTTCGCTGTGCCCACTTGTGTAAACCGAGGTTTTTCTTTCAATTTATATATGTGGTACTTTGTGTAAAGTTGGAGCATTTTGTGTATCTTTTGCAAAAAGACCCTTTGTATTTTGGATAATCAATTCGCGGCCTAACTCATCCGTCCAGAACAGTAAATGTGTTCTAATATGTTTCGTATAGACCCCTAAACTAAAATTTATTTTTATGTGAAGAAGGCAAAATTCTAAAATCGAGTCGTTGTTTCGAAAACACCCTTGCAACTTTCCAGAAACCCCCCCGCTCCCACCCTGCACCGCAGCCTGCCCCGACCACCCGATCCCTCTCTCCTCTCCTCGCTCCAGCATCGACTCCAACAGCCTCGCTCCCGCATCGGCGCTTGGGTGGCGCCCGAGTCCCTAGCCGCCGCCACATCTTCCCTACGCTGCCTTCCGCCTCGCCGTGTTCCCGTACCGGCGTCTTGGGTGGCGCCCAAAACCCTAGCCGCCGCCACCTCTTTCCTTCTCTCCACTCTACCTCGCCATGTTGGTGGAGTGCATCTGGACTGTGGGGGAGGCGGCGTGCTGCACAGCGACGCCGCGGGTGCTCGCATGCTGAGCAACAGCCCGGAGGCGGCGACGCGAATCAACGGTACGGCCGAGCAACAACTTCTTTTCCTTTCTCCTTCACTCATGTTCCCTTGGTTCGACATGGAGGGCGAGATCCTCCGCGTGGATCTTGGCGCCAGCTGTCAGATCCGCGATGGGCTCCACCAGATCCATGCCTGGAGATCAAAAGCGGTGGGAACCACCTCCTCCGTGGCGTGCCGTCGCCGTCCATCAACACACTTGTTCAGAGATCGCGGCCAGCCGGTCATGCAGGGACATGCCTATTATGCCTTTGATTAATATCATTTAGTTCCGTCCATGCTTTGATGTCCATGCTTCTAATAATTTTTCTCTTCACAGATGAAGCAAAGATGCTTAATCACAAAAATGGAGCACCCACCATTTGTCTCCACCAGTTGCGGTTGCAGCCAGCCCTTTTGTGTATGACCGTGTATTGGTCAGTACTTGGCGTTTGCCATTGCTGAATAAACATACTACTCTTGTTATCCTCAACTCTGCTACCTCCTGTTCTAAAGTCTAAAACTAAATTGCGTCCTTTGTGTTTTCTGCCGGAGAATGGAGCTGAGAATTTGGTGAGTGGATCTGATGCACAGTTTCTGTCAGTAAAAATTGAGTATCTACTTCTTGAAGGCCAAGCCTGTAGTTACTTTGCCTTATGTGAAATGAATGAGAGTAGTGGTTAGATCACAGATAAATAAACCCCTACCTGAACTGTTATGATTTGACATACATGCTGTGAGTGATTCGAAATAATCAGAGTAAAGAGAGAATTATAAATTTGGGACATGACATATGAGAAGATCAGAACACTTTTAACCCCTTTTCATTTCCCGAAACAGACAAACAATGATATCCATTAGAAGCTTCTTATCTTACACATTGTTGTTAAGCTATTACACCCTCCTGTAAAAGGTTTAATGAGTCATGTTCCTTTCTAGGTGTATCTGTTTTTATCCTAACGTTTGGAGTGACTAAAAGGAGGAGGAAATGATATTAAAAAAATAGCTCTGAATTCTTCTGTTCCTACAGAAAAATTTACACGATTGTGATTCCCCTATCCAGGTTCAACAAACTGCTATAGATGCCTACTATATCTAATTTAACTGTTACCTCCAAGTACTGCCTCTCATTACCGGAGTTCTAAGCTTTGTTGGACGATAAATGAACCCTTATTTAGATTGGAGCAGGTGTAATTTCCTGTTAAGATATCACATTTTGCTTTGATCTTTTAGTTCAGAGCTATTTTTTCTGTTAAGATTAGTAATAACTCCACTACAACTTTTTGAGGGGTTTAATTGCTTTTGCAATACTGCTTCATGCCCTACTACTTTTTGTCATTGTCGCTACGACATGTGATGCTTTTCTTATGCATTGGTATGTCTATAAATCGAAACACCAATTTGCTCAGCTAATTATGCCACTTCTGGGACTTGGATATTATTTTATTATATAATATATAAAGAGTATTCTAACTTAATCATCTGCATGGCTATATCTCTTTTTCTTTTGCAGACTGCAATAACTGTTTGGACAACCTGTTGAGTTGGGCGTTCAAGATTTGTTAGGCCACTTATGTATAGCCACTTAATTATGTACTGTATTTGCTCTCTCAGGCATAACAAAGGGTTCATGTTTGCCTATTGGCGTGCACTGCCAGTCCGCCACCCTACGGGTACGGGAAGCGCGCCTCTCATCCTATACATAAGTACTATGCCAAAAAGATGAATATGACATTAAATGTAGAGTTCCCAACTAGATAATCTCTCCATGCTTGCAAACAGAATAAGGGGGTGTTTGGATCCGGCTACTAAAATTAGGAGATGTGTCGGGGAGGTGTTGCTTGGAGTGTTCGGATACTAATAAAAAAATAAATTACATAATCCGTCAGTACTCTACGAGACTAATTTTTTAAGCCTAATTAATCCGTCATTAGCACATGTTTACTGTAGCAAACGTTGTCAAATCATGGACTAATTAGGCTCAAAAGATTAGTCTCGTAAATTAGTTGCAAATTATGTAATTAGTTTCGTAATTAGTCCATATTTAATATTTCATGCATGTGTTTAAACATCCGATGGGACAGCGACTAAAATTTAGGAGCAACCAAACACCCCCTAACTCCCCATATTGCATTTGCAGGCAGCTGGAGATAATGTTGACATCAACAACTTATCCATTGCTCTCCTGGACTAACAACATTCTCTAACCCAATAGATGTGCCCCTTCTAAGAGCATGTCTTACTGTAATCCTATGGATGGTTAATGTTTTGAACCATCGCATCAAGTAGTAGTAATGGGATGTGCCACCTGATTCTTGTATGTTGTTGCTGATGGATCATTTGTCTGAGAACCTAAAGAGTAATGAACCAGATTATTATATAGATTTATTAATTGTTTGTAAATTCAAAGACCATAATATTGTTGACAATTTATTCCTACCATTTGCAATGTCAACAGTTTGTTCCTGGCAGCGTTTGTGGTGGTGCACTGGTGCAACTGCAGCTGAAAACAGCTGCTACAGAGTGGTTGCTTGGCTTGCTAGTTGCTACTGCTGGCTATAGCTGTATAGCTGCTGCTGCAGCAGCTATAGGCAGCAATAATAGCTTTGTTTTTTTCTTGTCTTCTATCTTCAACTATATGAAGTTTATATTATCTGGCTTTAGTCTGTTATAGATCATGCAAGAATCTTAGAGCTTATATACACTCAAAAAATTTTAAAAAATAGTTTTGTCCTTTTATGAAGCAAGAAAATCTTTGTTATAGGTTTTACCAAATGATCATGGGGCGCCTCATGTTCTAGAGTAACAAGCTGTATTGGATTGACACATAAACAAGCCGTATAGCTTGTTGCTGAGCCTACTGAAATTCAAGACTGGTAGAGTATTCACGGCAGGGCTACCGAAGGGCGCATGATCTAGTTTTGTGTAAAGCTCAGTTGTCACAAGAGTTTTCACAACCAATGGTCTGTCTTTCCCAAAAATTCGAGCAGTGGAGAATTTGTTGAAGTACTAATTTAGAACTCCATATAAGAAAGCAGGAAGAGCAAGTGTTTGTGAAATATTAGAGCCGCTATTAAATAGTACGACTTTTTTAATAGAGTAAAGTGTATTTTTCCGATCTTCAACTTGCATGGGAGTTTGATTTTCGACCCTAAACTATGAAACTAATACTGGACACCCTCCAACTAGCGAAACAGGACAAGTTTACTTCTTTAGCTTGTTTCAAAGCTAGTTTTCTATTTTTTTTAAAAAAAATAATAAAAATCTTTTTTAATACCCATAAATTGATAACTTATTTATTTTAAATCAGAAAAAATGTGAAACTAACAACATTTTCCATAAAAAATGTTATTTATCTATTGGTAGTCTATTTTGAGTTATTTGAATCTTATTTGTTCATGTTTCTAATAAACCAAACCACAAGCAATAAAACAATAGAAACAGAAAAAATAAGTTACAAAAAAACTGTAAATAGATCAGCAAGAGTTAGATAACATTTTCTTAAAAAGATGGTATTAGTTTCTTTCTGGTTCAAAATAGATTAATTAGTTGTGAATTTTTAGAGGTTAAACTGGATTTTCTATTTTTTTAATAAAATAGAAACCACCTTTAAAAACCAACTAAAGGACCAAATTTATCTAGATTCGATAGTTGGAGGGTGTCCGGTACCTGAATTTATAGTTTAAGGTTTAAAATTGAACTCATGTGCAAGATGAGGGTTGAAAAATGCACTTTACCCTTTTTTATAACCCGGCAGGAGCACTAGGAAAATGGGAATTGCACAGTTGCAGAGAGCCAAATTAAAAATACAAAGGGTGATACAACAGCCTTTCATCTTCCTTTCAGCTGTGTTTAGTTGGAGGGAAAGTTGGAATTCGGGCACTGTAGCACTTTCGTTTTTATTTGGCAAATAGTATTCAATCGTGATTAATTAGACTCAAAACGTTCGTCTCGCGATTTCCAATCAAATTGTGCAATTAAATTTTTTTTTGTCTATATTTACTGCTTCATACACGTATCGCAAGATTCGATGTGACGGGTACTGTAGCATTTTTTTGAAAGTATTTTTGGAACTGAACACGCGCTCAGTTCAGGCACTAGACTAGAGATGATGACTAGTAGAAGACCAAGTCAGAAGCTACTACTAGCAAGTGATGGTGCCAGCAGTGGCCCCACTTGCAGAAACCGGGCCCAGTAGCTCAAGGTACGACGTGGGTAGGTGGCAGCACCTTGTTTTGGTTTCAGGAACTGGACGACCGATGATGCCAAGTCTCCGCAGTCAATCCCTCCCTTGTATTACCATACCAGCTCGGCCCTTCTCCGTGCTGTCCAACACACGGGGAGGGGAGACCTGCCACCTGCATAAGGAGGCATACCTACCTGGCCTCCCGCTCTCTCGTCTTTCCACCCCGGATCCTCGTCTCGCTCTCGGCAGTTGGCGGAGGAAAACCCCGCCGGCCGGCGCCGGAGCTCCGATCCGATCCGCCAATGGCCGACAGCAGTCCCGCTCCCGGTACGCTCTTCAACCACAACCATAGTACTCCTATATTACTGTACTATATATGCGTGTCCATGGCTTCAAAGAAAGCATGCCAAACGAAGGTTACAGCTATATATGTGTTTAGCTTGAATGATAATTCACATATTGATTCTTTTTCTACCCGTTGTTGGTGTTGGTGCAGGCTACTACTCTGGCCCTCCCGCCACGACGCACGACAAGCACAAGGCGCCGCCGTCCGAGGCCGCTGACGGCCAGGTCAACGCCTCAGTCCCTGGTGCGTGCACTATGTACAGATCCGATCCAAGCGCTTCTTCTTCTCCTAAAAATTCCTCTCTTCCTTTCTCTCTCCAATCACGTTTGCGCGTTTGACAAGAGCAGGCTACTACTCCGGCGGCCCTGAGAAACCTGGCGCCGGCGGCCAGGGCTCCGCTGCTCCTAAGGAAGAATCGGGCTTCTTCGCCAGCTGGTGAGCGTTCAGAGCGCAAATGATCAAATTAAATACTAGTCGCTGTTGCCTGGTTTTCATTTCACTTGATTATTCCTTCGCTGATGCCTCTCCGTTCGTTGTATTGTATGTATCATCAAGTTGTGCGTGCTTCTCTGGCGGCCAAACCGCAAGATAGATTCCTTGTTGGACCGAGGACCATGGATGGCACATGGCAGTGATTGTGTTGGGTCCGTGGAAATTTGTTCAGATTTATTTTCTTTGAAACATGTATTTTTGGCAGTGGTGTTGTCAATTTGTACAAGCATTGTATGCACTATGCAGAAGCAGAGTCAATGAAAAGCATTCCCCATGATACAACTGTGCTTTGCTTTGGTATGAAAATCTGGGAGTCTCTCATAAAGTTTACCTTATGAAGAAATTTGTTCAGATTTATTTTCTTTGAAATGTATATTTTCGGCAGTGGCGTTGTCAGTTTGTACAAGCATTCTATGCACTATGCAGAAGCAGAGTCAATGAAAAGTTTACCTTAATTACGAAGAGATGCTCCTAGCCATCTAGGCCGGTGTCTATATGTAATAACGTCCTGTGAAGCTTCGCTTCGGCCCATATTAGTTTTAATTAACAAGTTCATTTTGTATGAAGAGGCAATGATTCTACTATGCGAGGCTCAAGAATCAAGATAGTGCACTCATATATGTACTATAGATAATGCCGATAATGTCTGTGGAATCGACGAGCGTGTTGGTAATGATTAATGAACCAACTACTTTTATGTGTACTGGAGTATGTAATATTAAAATGTTATGTGCAACTTGACCTAAACTTGTGCGCTATTATGCATGCGGTACGAACCTTTATTTGAAACAATAACAAGTTGCAAAACAATAACAAGGCAAATGTTCTAATTTGCCAAGTTAAGCTTTGATAAATAAGGCAATGCAACGCATTTACCTGCATATAGTCATTCATGCAGCAAATGTTTTTCAGTCTCCCTATCTTAGTTTGTCCTACATATAAAACCGAAAGCGAAGAACATGCTTAAGAAGACAATAAATATTTAGTATATAGAAACATCTTGGGGTTTCCACGTTTTTTGAGGCTTGTGTGAGGTCAGACATGCTCTTGGGCATGCATGTGTATTATAAATTTGGGTTTAATTAGGTCCTGAGTTGAGTTGTGAACTCAGGAAAGTCTAATGAACTTAGTGTCTGTTTGTTTGAGCTGTATTTTTTTTTTGGCTTTTTCACTTAAAAGCCTACTTTCTAGCTTTTAGGTTTTGCTATTGGTTTTGTAATCAATTTTTAGCTTCTCAGCACAACAAAAGTTATAATGCTTTTCAGCTTTTAGTTTTTTTTTTACTCAGAAGCCAGCTTAATAGATGGGTTATTCAGCCTGATCGCTAGGCTGGGGCTGGCTGGCCAGCCCTCTCAGATGGCTACTATTTACGCGATTCAGCCAGCAGTACTTCTCTTTCACGTAAACGAACCAGCAACGATACGAACCAGCCAACCGAACAGGCTGATTGTTTCAGCTTCTGGCTTTTAGCTAGCAGAAGCCAGCAAAAAGCTAAAACAAAAAGGGCCGGACCCTGTTTGGTATAGGTTGTCTAGGAAGCGCTTCGCGGAGAAGATACACTAGTAGAGTAAAAGCTCGGTTAAAATAAGCATGTCTGATCTAGCTTATGTTTTTTACTACAAATTGGGGTGGTGGGAATAACCACGGTCAGAATGAGCTGCAAAAAACATGCCATCTGACTATTAATTTGAGCTTATTTTGGTCATAAATAACTTATAAGATGTACCAAATATGTATTTAGTACACTTGTTTTTTGGTTGAAGCCAAAATCCTATGCGGTGTTTTTGCTCTGTCTACAAATGTTCTGGTAGGGTCTCAACCAGAACAGCCCCAGAAGGAGCATTGTAGGACAAAGGCGCCACCCTTTATTTCCCTTTGGATTGAGGTATTGCATGTTTTTTTCTTTCCAACAAGGTTCCTTCTAAGGCAAGTATGCAAAGTCTTCTCACTCTTAGTCGATTCCATTTCTGCGTTGTTCCTGCCTGGAGGAAGCTGCCTCCCCAAAGGCACCTGCTCTGCTGTCTACTCCCACATTCCACTTCCATCTATCCAAGAAGCAGAGGCCGGCAACGGAGGCGGTGGCCTACCGGCTTCCTCCTGTTCGCTCATCGTCCCACTCTCTCCGGAAGAGGTTGCCGGAGACTCGCCATGGCCGACGCCTCGGACAATCCTGCCGGTATGCTGCTCAGCCTTGACAATCCATACCATTTCTGAAAACATAAAAACAAGCTCGATCGAAACGATAGGCAGTAGCGTGCAGACTACTCTTATTTCCTTTGTGCGAATCACTTTGATTGTTCACTGGTTTTCTGTGTCTGCAGATGGCTACTACAGTGGCCGTCCCCTGGAGTACGATGCGCAGCAAGCGCAGGCACAGCCGCAGGCAACCGCTGGCGAGCAGGCCAACGGTCTGCTGGTGGCGGCGCCACAGCCGCAACCACGGCAGGATGTTGGCGAACAGGTCGCCAACCACACTCATGTCCATGGCGTTCCTGGTGTGTCATACAGATCCAAACTTTTCTTGCCACTCCTAATCCCTCACTTGGCTTTTTTTTTTCAGAAACCTGTTTGATGCTAGTAGCGTCTGTCTATAGCCAGCTTCAATCAAGTGCTCTGTTTTGATTCTTTTGGTTTGGTATACGAGCAGGATACTATAAAGGCCGCGTCAACAACACGAACACTGTTGCAGCTCCTCCTTCAGCAGCCCCTCTTGTTGCTTCTCCTCTTCCTGCTCCTGCAGCTCAACCGGAAAGGAATCTGAGCTGGATTGGCAAATGGTAAGTACCACGCTACGTATGCTTCAGTTGGTCTAGAAAGTGGTCACTGCACTGTGTGTAACCGTAATTCGTGTGCCGGTTGTGTGGTTCCTATCTCAAGCCTCATGTGCTTCACCGGCGGCAGAAACAAGAGGTAGCTCGAGTCAAGACACACGTGCTCGGCCACGCTATTGACGAAGTTAAAACAAGAGGCTGTGCTTATTTTGATGTATAGAGAAATGCTGAGATCTTTTGTTAGTTCTTCGGAGATTGTTTCCCCATGCTAGCGCTATTCATCTGTACAAGTGCATGGCTGCATCCAGATGCACAGTCAGTGAATCTATTCATTATGATCCATCAATAATCAGTTCGCCGTGGGCCTGCAACTGCACCGCATGGCCTGCGGACCAACCTAACAGGCCTCCCGTTTTTTTATTATTGTGTCCGCGTCCATCCTTTCCATTGCGCCGGCCGGATGCCCGGATAACGATAAGAAACGGAGAAGTCCCCTGCTCTGCTTCGTCCATCGTCCATGACGTTCCTTCCTTTCCTTCCCCCAAAACTCTACCGCTGCCACCTCCAACGCTCAAGCCCCTACGCCCGCCGGACCTCCCTTGCCGCTGCTCCTGCTCTGACGTCTGCCCAGCCTGACAGAGCGGGCACCGCCGCGCCTAGGCGCGGGGATCGCTTTCTCGGCTGCCAGCTAGCCATCGAGGCCGTCGCGCGCGTGCTCGTGCCCGACGACGTCGTCAAGCGCCGCCGGCGCAGGGAGAAGCGCCGGCCCTTGGCGTGGAATCCCTCTGGCCTTGCGCTCCTGCTATGGCTGCGGCACCTCGCCGCAGACAGCGGAGGAGGCCAATGTTTCAGAGATGTCTTAGAGGCCGTGAAAATAGACCGCAAGAGCAGCCGTGAAAAAAATCGACCGCAAGAGCAGCCTGCGGACCAACCTAATGTTTTCAGATGTTTTAGGTGGATGTTATAAAAGTAGATCGAGATGTTGCACATGTTACAACGGTTATACATGTACGTTTCAAGTGTATATTCCTAATGTTTTATCTATATCTTACGTATGTTGTAAGTGTTTCATTTGGATGTTACAAAAGTAGATCTAGATATAGATGAAACACTTGCAACATACGTCAGAATATATATATATATATATATATATATATATATATATATATATATATATATATATATATATATATATACACTTTTACAATATCCAGATAAAACACTTGCAATATATATCAGAAACAGATAAAACATTATGAGTCCGCTATTTGTACCCGGGTACTGAACCAGAATCATCTGGCAGCCCAGCAACCTGCAGACTACATCTCTGGACAATTTTTTTTCCTGCAAGATTTTTTTTCCTATTTTTCTTGCGGTCGGTTTTTGCTTTTTTCTTGCAGCCGATTTTTTTTTCCTTTTTCTGCCTCATGGAATCGTATTTGGTTTTATTTTGGCCTGATGGCTTTTTCCGGATGGGTGAACGTCCAAGAATCGGCTCTTGCGGTCGATTTTTTTTCTTCGGTTTCCTTTTAGCTGCTAGTTTTTTTTCCTTCGGTTTCCTTTTAGTAGGGATGAAAACGGATCGGATACGGACGGATATCACTGATATTACATTTGTTTTCATATTTCTGTCCGGATTCGGATTCGAATACGGATAGTGTTAACTATGTCGGATAGGATACGATTGGATATCGACATCATAAATATGCGATTTGAGTATTCGGATACGGATACGGTATTAGATGTTGGATATCCGGACTCGGATACGGACAGATCTCAACCCCTCTAAACGGATTCGGTTTCGAATACGGTCGGAAAATATCCGTACCGTTTTCATCCCTACCTTTTAGCCTGCTAGTTTTTAGGATGGTGTCGATGTTTTACCACCGATAGCCTGCCACGGGGGTATCCGGGACAGTTGTTCGGGCTTCGGCGAATAGCGGAATTCGGCGGTTACGCAAAGAGACTCACGATTTATACTGGTTCAGGCCCTCGACTTGGTCGAGTAATAACCTTACGTCCAGTTTTGGCGTTAGCCTGTTTGCGTTGTATTGCTTTGAGTATCGGGTATGCGTTCTCCTCTTACAATGGGTACCCTCACCAGCCCTTTATAGTCCAGGCGCTGAGAGGCGTTGTTTGTGTCCTATTCGGATACAAGGTCAGAGTCCTAAGCTACGCTTCGGGCGCCTTTCCTTGTATAGTTTGCGTTGGAGTTTCGGTTTTGCACGTTGCTTTGCTCCGTGTTCTTCTTGGCGATTGGGCTGTAGGCCTTGTTACCAAGGTCTACCTCCCTGCAATATGGTCCATGGGGAGCCCGTAGGGTTCCCCATCGACAAGCCCCCGAGCATTTCATGATTGAGCTTCAAGGGCCGAGTTGTTGTAGTCTTGATCCGGGTCCTTCTTGAAGTGAAATCTTGAGATGGTCTTCTTTGATTCTTCTTTTGGCTGATGTGCACTTTTGCTTGATGTCCTCCGGGTTCTTTTTCCTTTGAGTACAGCGAGTGTAATTTTGCAAAAATTGCACTCATTGAGTGTAGCCCCCGAGCCTTCTGTTTTTTTGTACAAAAACCTGGAGGGTCAAAAAATTTGAAAATATGTTTTTCTGTGGTAGGTACTTGCAGCCCCAGAGCCTTCTCCGGGTTCTTTTCTGTTGAAAAGAAGCCGAAAAAAGGGTCTCGATTTGTACTCCTTTGATCTTTGTCTTTTGCTGGTCACGGATGGGTCTTGTATAGCCATGAGTGAGCGTCTTCTTTTACTTTTTGTCAGGAATCTTGCTTTTGGGTACTATTCGCCTTTGTTGCTTTGCTCTTTTGTTCTTTTCCTCTTTCTTTCTTGTGATCTTTAGCCTTGTTTACCTTTGGTTTGCTATAAATACCTTCTTTGTTGGTTGTGGTTCTTCCTTGAGTAGGAAATTTCTTCTTCAATTCTTTCTTTATTCGTAGATATGCTGGTGTGTGAGGTTGAGCAGCCCCCGGGCTTATGCTTGCTTGGTAATGAACATGCTGCTCTATCTGTTCTTCTGCGTCCGGGCTGCCGCTGCTGCCGCCACTGGGTTCCTTGTTGCAATATTTAAGAATCTTGTCTCTATCTTATGTCTGAGTTTATCCGGTCCTGTTTGGCCGTCTGTAACCTTTGTATTTGTCTTCGATCAATGAGATGTATAATTTTTCTCTGTCTGAGTTCTTTTTCGACTGTAATCCTTTGACATTGTAATTTTGTATGTGATCCTTCATACGTCTCCGAGTTGTTTGTTCGGTTACTTATTGCTGTTGTCATTCTGGTTGTTGGAGAATTCAATGCATGTCTTCACGGGTTGTATTGCTGCTTGTGGAATATTCTCTTGGATATGCTTGTCCTTGAGTGCCGTTCTTTCACGCCAGAGTCCTCTTTCATTGAATTCTGTCTTTTCATTATGTCCTTTGTTAGATTTCTTCTGTTGGTGCTCCTAGTCCATGTGCACCACTTCTTTTGCCTATAAATGCCCTTCCGGCGTGCTATTTTGATTCATCGAGCCTTTTGTTGCCTGTTCTGAAGTCTCTGTAGTTATGAATATGATAGTGTGTGAAGTAGAGCAGCCTCCGGGCGTATTTTGTAGTTCTTGTACATTTTGTTGTAGCTGGAGGAAGTCTTGTGATAGGGATTAGAGGTAGACTAATCCCGCAGCGGCATTGTACTTGAAAGTACGTGGTGGTAGTTGGAGGAAGTCTTGTGATGTGGGCTTCGTTCCTTCATCCGGCAGTTCTAGGTTGATCCTCGCCATCTGTCTTGAGACTGTCCGGTGCAAATCAACACCTGATCCTGCATCACGTTGGGCTTGGGTAGACAGATGCATGCCGACTTCCCCTGGTCTATGTTGTCCCGCCGTGCTGCTGATTTCCGCCTTGGATGCACTACGTCCGTCCTTTGAAGAAAATAGTGTAGCCGAGCGCGGTTTGTTCTACCGAGTAGCAAATTGGAGCACGTAGTCGTTCCAGAGCCTAGTTGTGTCCGGGCTCCTTTTTGCTACCTTGCTTGTCGTAGTGCCGAGTTCATTGGGTCTTATAAGATGTGTAATCTTCTATTTTTGAAGCCATTTGTAATGGAAAGAATCTTGTCTTCAGAGTTGTCATTCATTTTTCTGCTGTAATCCTGGTTATTCATGAGGCTCTCGAGTTCTTTCTTTAATAACCGGGTTCTTTTGTTCCTTGCGAGGTGGCCCTTCGTTTCTTCATGGTTGACGGGTTGTTCTTGTAGTAATCTGAAAACTCTGCCGTGGTGCTGGATGGATAAGTCTGAAATCTGCCCGTTGGATTGTACCATTGTGTAGATTTGTGCCTTCCGTCATTTTAGCTATGTCAGTAAATGGATCGTCGCGTGGTTGACGGTAGAAGCCGAATCGCCATATTGGTTTTGATGAAGGAATTAACTCCGCACTTAACCTTTTATGAAGAAAGTTTTAACTCCATCCTTATCTCAAGGAGGCGATTTGGTCTCTATTTAACTGGCCACTCCACAATTGTTTCTCCATAGCCACAATGACGAAGAAGAAGTTCATCCATAGGCAGAGTGTCCGTAAGGTGTCGCGTTCTTCGCTTGTTCGCTCTCTAAGGACGGCCGTGGCGGAGTCGTCTAGCAGAAGGTCTTCGTCATCGCCTTCATTGCTAGCCCCTTCTGTGGTGGGGAAGGCTCCCCTTGTTGGGACATCAGCGCCGGTTGTCCCTCTGCAGAAGAAGGAGGATCCCTCGGCTGCTCCTGTGGTCACTCTTGTCCCCTTCTCTGCTGCTGACGCTACTTCGACAAGGGCGGATTTGATCGTCCTTAGTAGTGACAGTGAAGATGAGGTTGATTGGGAGGCGCTCGCCGCCAAAGACGAAGTCGACTGGGGCACCCTTGCTGTCGAAGATGACGATGATGTCGAATCTGTGGGTAGCAGGTCTCCGGCGAGGAACTGATGATGGCTGGATGCGTTGTCATTAGCCCTCGCTTTGATGTTGGCGTAAAGGATATCGAAGGGCAGATTGTCCGGTCGTAGATTTATCTTGGTGATTTGATGTATGTAGTAGTCGTGTTCTTCTATGATCATCATAAACTTGGTTTCCCCAATTTCTCTTTTCCTTTTCTTTTGATGTGGCTTCTTTTGTTTCTCTATGTGGATTTCTCTGCTTTACTTATTCGTCAGACGAATTGTGTGAGTGATCAGGATTTCTCTCGAGCAGTTGCTTCGTGGTACGTATCCGTAGCTTTGAGTAGATGAGTTGTTTCCATTTGTCGTGAAATGACTCTTTGATAGGTGGAGTGCTTTGTCTGGCTTTCGTTTGCGCCATGTAAACAACTCGGTATGTGTAGAATGTCATCTTGAGAGACTGTCTTCGAGTGCTTTGTCTGGCTCTCATGCAAACAACTCGGTATTTGTAGATCGTTGTCCTGACAAATTGTTTTCGAGTGCTTTGTCTGGCTCTTGTGCAAACAACTCGGTATAAATTGTTGTTTTGTCAGACTTCATGTTCTTGCTAGTACTGAAAAGACTTAGGATCGGCGATCTTGAGATTGATAAGCCTCTAAGTACTTCATGGTGGAGTTCTGGGAATTTCTTCTTGTTCCTTCAGGTCTTTGCCGAGCAGGGATTATCGGTGCTTTTTTCTCGGTTTTATGATTTTGTGAAGGGTGGCTTTTACCGGTGCATCAACAATGTGGTTTCGTATGTCCGGGTTGTTGCCCCTAATGCTCCTTTTCAGCAGATTGTAGATCCTTCCATGACTGCAGAGTTTGCGCAGCGTTGGGATGAGGCGAAGGTGGAGCTTGGTGGTCTTACAGACCAAATCTTGGAATAGATGGATGTGCTTCCTGCTGTGCCTCCAGCTCCTTAGATGTTTTGTGTAATGAACTTGTGGTTTCTTGTAATATATACTTGTCTGAAAATATGATCAGGCTTTGCCTTGCTTTTGAATTTGTCTTTGACTGAAATGAGCAGGCTTCGACCTGTCTTTCTTTTTCTTCTGAGATGTCTTTGAATAATATGGAAAAGTTTTGCCCTATCTTTCCTTGTGGCTTTTTTCTGCTTTGCCATAGCTTGTTTCTTCTTGTGATGTAGTAGAGTTGATGGAGTTGATTGTACTTTTCTTAGGGTAATCAACCGATTTGTACTGTAGATCGCTCCTTGGGCGAAGTAGTCGATCGTACCGCTCTTTGGGTCGGTGACCGAGTTGTTTGGAGTGTTTGTGCCCCTCCTTGGGCAACGTAGTCGATCGTGCCGCTCTTGGGGTAGGCGGCCAAGTTGTTGGAGTGCTTGTGTCCCTCTCTGGGTGAAGTAGTTGATCGTACCACTCTTGTGGTAGGCGACCGAGTTGTTGGAGTGCTTGTGCCGCTTTTTGGGCGAAGTAGTCGATCGTACCACTCTTGGGGTAGGCGACCGAGTTGTTGGAGTGCTTGTGCCGCTTCTTGGGTGAAGTAGTCGATCGTACCACTCTTGGGGTAGGCGACCGAGTTGTTGGAGTGCTTGTGCCGCTTCTTGGATGAAGTATTCGATCGTACCACTCTTGGGGTAGGTGACCAGATTGTTGGAGTGCTTGTGTCCCTCTCTGGGCGAAGTAGTTGATCGTACCACTCTTGGGGTAGGCGACCGAGTTGTTGGAGTGCTTGTGCCGCTTCTTGGGCGAAGTATTCGATCGTACCACTCTTGGGGTAGGCGACCGAGCTGTTGGAGTGCTTGTGCCGCTTCTTGGGCGAAGTAGTCGATCGTACCACTCTTGGGGTAGGCGACCGAGTTGTCGGAGTGTTTGTGCCGCTTCTTGGGCGAAGTATTCGATCGTACCACTCTTGGGGTAGGCGACCGAACCCGTATAGCACAACCGTTTCCGGGTTGGCTGTTTGCAGGGTAAGTAAGCAATCGTATCAGCTCTTGGGATAAGCGATTGCACCCGTATAGCAACAACCGTTTCTGGGTTGAGCTGTTTGCAGGGCTGCCCCTTTTTCCCCAACCTGATTACGGGTTGGTTCTGTCCATTGGACAGGGCTGTCAGTCGTACCATCTCTTTATGGTAGAGTGACAAATGCTAGCTTGGGTCTCCTTACCCAAGAAGCTATTTGGCCGTTGGCCGTCAATCAGACCATCTCCATATGGTTGAGTGACAAGATTGCCCATGTAGCGCAACTGTTTCTGGGTTGGCTATTAACAGGGAAGCCCCTTTTTCCCCAACCTGATTACGGGTTGGTTCTGTCCGTTGGACAGGGCTCATATTTGAAGCTGTTCTTCTTGAATAATCTCTGTTTTATTTCTCTTGAAACTTGAGTACAATCTGTTGTACTTAATTGTAGAATCTTTTGAGCTGGCTGATATGCCAAGTGTTCTTTACAGGTATTTCATCTGGAGTCATCAACTCATATGTGCCAGGTCCTGTTGCTGTCTTCACGGTGAAGGGTCCTTCCCATGAACTGAGTAGTTTGTGTCGTCCATCTTTCTTCTGGATTAGTCATAGTACTGAGTCCCCTGGCTTTAGTGATCGGGGTTGAGTACTTTTGTCATAATGTCTTCATAACCCTTGCTGATATCTTGCATTTTGTATGATTGCACTGTCTCTTATTTCTTCTATTGAATCAATTTCTAACCGCCTTGTTTCTTCTGCTTCGCCTTCTTCATATTATTCTATTCTTGGAGATAGCCATATTAAGTCGGCTGGTAGTACTGCCTCTGATCCATAGACCAGAAAGAACGGTGAGTATCCAGTTGCTCTGCTGATCTGGGTTCTTAGACCCCATACTACTTTCAGTAATTCGTCGATCCATTTTCCACCATAATCTTTCAAATCTTCATATAATCTTGGTTTTAAACCTTGTAATATGAGTCCATTTGCTCTTTCAACTTGTCCATTGGCCTGCGGGTGTGCTACTGATGCAAAGTCGATTTCTATCCCACAATCTCTTGCCCAGTATTGGAATTCTCTTGCTGTAAATGGTGAACCAAGATCTGTGATTATTTTGTTGGGCATGCCAAACCTATGCATGATGTCTTGTATGAATTCCACTGCCTTTTCTGCACTGTATTTGACCAAAGGTTTGTATTCAATCCACTTTGTAAATTTGTCGATTGCCACAAATATGTATTCGAAGCCTCCTTTTTCTTTTTTGAGTGGTTCAACTTGATCCAGCCCCCAGCATGAGAACGGCCAAGCCAGTGGTATGCATATTAAGTTGTGAGCCGGCACATGTGATTGCCTAGCAAACATTTGGCAATTCTTGCATGTTCTGACGAGCTCTTCTACATCTTTGAGTGCTGTTGGCCAATAGAAACCGGTTCTAAATGCTTTGCCGACTAGTGTCCTAGAGGCTGCATGATTTCCACAGCATCCTGAGTGGATTTCGTCCAAGATTTCCTTTCCTTTATCTATCGGAACACATTTAAGCAGTACTCCTGATGATGCTGCTCTTTTGTATAGTTTATCCCCCATCAGAACGTAGTTTTTGCTTCTTCGTACAACCCGAGTTGCTTCTGCTTTGTCTTCGGGTAGTTTCTTCTCTTTGATAAAATCAATGTATGTTTGTCTCCAATCACTTTGTATGACCATGATTTGTCTTGACTAGTCTGGTTCTTCTGCTTGATCTATTTCCATTGGATCTGTTGTCTCCTTCTCTTTTTCTGTGTTTTCGAGTTGTTTGATGGATGGGGCTGTGAGTTCTTCCACAAATATACCGGGTGGTACTTTTGCTCTATCTGATCCTAATTTGGCTAGCACATCTACTGTAACGTTGGAATCTCTTAGTACATGATGGATTTTGAGCCCTTGGAAAAATTTCTCCAATTTTCTAACTTCTGCACAGTACGCATCTATATTATCTTTTGTACAATCCCAATCCTTGTTGACTTGATTGATTACTACAACTGAATCACCATAGACAAGTAGTCTCTTGATCCCAAGCGAGCTTGCAACTCTTAGACCGTGTATTAATGCTTCGTATTCTGCCTCATTGTTAGTTGCCTGCCAAAGTATTTGTAGCACATATTTTAATTGTCTCCCTTCTGGTGATATGAATAGTACTCCTGCTCTAGCTCCTCCTAACTTTAGGGAACCGTCAAAATACATTTTCCAATGATCAAGTATTGGTTCGGGTTCTTTTTGACTGATTTCTGTCCATTCAGCAATGAAGTCGGATAATGCTTGAGATTTGATTGCTGTTCTTGGTTTGAAGTCTAGGTTGAGAGCACCGAGTTCTACTACCCATTTTGATATCTGACCTGTTGCATCTTTGTTGCGTAGAATGTCTTGAAGTGGAAAATTGGTTACCACTGTAATCTTGTGTTCATGGAAATAATGTCTCAGCTTTCTTGATGATATCAACACTGCATAAAGTAGTTTTTGCACATGTGGGTATCTCACTTTTGATTCTGTTAGTACTTCGCTTATGTAATAGAATGGTCTTTGCATTTTGTATGCGTGTCCGGGTTCTTCTCTCTCAACCACAATTGCTGTGCTGACAACGTTCTTGGTTGCTGTAATGTATAGCATCATGTACTCTTTGTCTTTTGGTGGTGTCATTACTGATGATGATGCCAAGTATTCTTTTAACTTTTGGAATGCTTCTTCTGCCTCTTCTATCCATTCAAAATTTCCTACCTTTTTCAATAATTTGAAGGTAGCCCTTTTTCTCCTAGTCGGGAGATGAATCTGTTGAGTGCTGCCATGCATCCTGTAAGCTTCTGTATGTCTTTAACTTTCTTTGGAGGTTTCATATCCATGATGGCTTTAACCTGCTTTGTACTTGCTTCAATTCCTCGGTTACTGACTAGAAACCCGAGTAGTTGTCCTGATGGTACCCCAAAAACACACTTTATGGGGTTTAGCTTCCACTGCCATGCTTTTAGATTCTTGAAAGTCTCCTCGAGGTCTTCTATCAATGATCCAGGTTCTTTTGTCTTGATTACTACATCATCAATGTATGCTTCTGCATTTCTTCTAACTTGACTCCCCAAGCAAGTTTGAATTGCTCTTTGATATGTTGCCCCTGCATTTTTTAGCCCAAAAGGCATTGATTTATAGCAATATGCCCCAAAGGGTGTAATGAATGAAGTCTTGCTTTGGTCTTCTTCTCTTAAGGATATTTGATGATAGCCTGAATAGCAATCTAGAAAGGATAACAGAGCTGATCCTGCTGTCGAGTCGATGATTTGATCAATCCTTGGTGGGACATATGGATCTTTTGAGCAATGTTTGTTGAGGTCTGTGTAGTCGATGCACATGCGCCATTCTTTTGAATTCTTCTTCTCTACTAGGACCGGGTTGGCAAGCCAATCCGAGTTGATTATTTCTCTGATGAATCCTGCTGCCATGAGCTTGGTGATCTCTTTTTTGATTGCTGCTTTTCTGTCTAGAGCGAATCTTCGTAACTTCTGCTTAACGGGTTTGGACCCTTTGTTCACATCAATTATGTGCTCAGCCAACTCCCTTGGGACCCCTGGCATGTCTGCTGGCTTCCAAGCGAAAATATCTTTGTTGTCCCGAAGAAAGTTGGTGAGCGCGAGTTCCTATTTGGGGTCGAGATTTGCACTGATGATTGCCATCTTCTCCGGATCACCAGTCAATAGGTCAATAGTCTTGGTAGCGGCTTCTTTTGGTGGTGCGAAGTTGCTTGGCTTCTTAGCTGGTATCTTAATCTCATCTGGGTTCATTTCGTTGGCCAGCATTGCAATCTCCTTTCCTTCCTTTATATCTTGTAATCTTTCGGATATTTGTACTGCTTGTACGTCGCAATCATGTGCTTTCTTTAGATCTCCTTTCAATGATAATACACCCTTTGTTGTTGGCATCTTGAGCAGTAGGTATGGATAATGTGGTACTGCCATGTATTTTGTTAAAGCTGGTCTCCCAAGTATTGCGTGGTAGCATGATTCATAGTCTGCAACTTCAAATTTGATGAATTTCGTCCAGTATTTGTCTGGTGTGCCAAAGGTGACGGGTAGGGTTATCTGTCCGAGGGGCATAGCTGCTCTACCAGGTACTATTCCGTAGAATGGTGTGCTTGTGGATGTCATTAGGCCTTCACAATCCAGATTCATCCTTTTGAGAGTATCTGCAAAAATTATGTTAAGCCTGGCTCCTCCATCGATGAGTACTTTAGTTACTGCTACTCCTACGATAGTCGGACCCAGTACCAGCGGGTAGCATCCTACGTTTGCTGCACTGGTCCATTGGTCTTCTCTTGTGAAGTGGATGGGGTACTCTGACCAATCTAGATATCTTGGGATGGCTGTTTCAGCTTCCATGATGGCTCTGTGAGCTAGTTTCTCTTGTCTTTTGCTTCGTGTGTTAGGAACACCTAAAAATATCACCGCTAATTGGCATTGGGGTTCTTGATAATCTCCTTCAGCTCTCTTTTCCTCCTTCTTGGATTCTTCTTGCTTTGGCTCTGAGTTGTTTTGATTCCTGTTTTCTCTCTTCATGAATTGCCGCTGAAAAGTGCTGCATTCAACTAACTTGTGTCTAGCCCCTGGGTGTATGTGACACGGCATGTTTTCTATGTTTTTCGGCACTCTTCCTTGGTAGTTGTTACTCTGATAGTTGCTATTACTGTTGTAACCGCTGTTGTTATGGTTGTTGCTATTGTTGTAGTTGCCATTGTGATTGCTACCATTGCTATCATTGCTGTTGCCATTGTATCTTCTTTTGTTGTCTGTGGTTGCCACCATATTGTCCTGCCTTGATCTTTTGTCTTGCTGTCTGTAATCGGGTCTTCTATTCTCTGGGTTGTCCCTAGCAAATCTATGCCGAGTTCTTTCTTCTGACGAAATTAGCTTCTCAACAACCCTCTTGAAGTCTTCATTTGTTCTTGGGTTCTCATTGAAATAGTCCTTGTATTGCCAGTTTGCCCAGATTCCTTCTGCAAAGGCCTCTATCACCTCCCTATCAGTAATGTCGTGGACTTGAGCCCTGAATTCTCCAAATCTTCTATAGTATTCCCTTAGACTTTCTCCTCTCCTTTGTTTTACTCCTTTCAATTCAACTGTAGTCATTGGATGGGTAATAATGCTTGCAAAGTTGTTGCAGAAAGCTTCTTGCAAGTCTTACCAATACCTGATTGATCTTGGCCTCAATTTGTCAAACCATTGTAGCGGCATTGCTTCGAGGGCCATTGGGAAGAATAGAGCCTTGATGTCGTCGTCTCCTCTAGCTAATTCAATAGATTAGGAGTAAACCCTTAGCCATTGTCTTGGTTCGACTTTGCCATCATACTTGGAATGATTTGCTGGTTTAAACTTGTGCGGTAGCTTTAAAGTTTGTAGTCTTCCTGCGAAACAAGGGAATCTGTCGTATGGTTCTGTTCTTCCGTAATCTAGCGATCTTGCCCTTCTGTAATAAGACCTGTCTTCTTTTAACTCAGACTCTCTGTAGTCATCTTCTTTGTCAAATCTTCTTGATATTTCTTGGTAGCGTTGGCTCAATTCTGGTTTGTCTCTTTCTTGTTGCTTTGAGTAGTGTTCCTTCCTTCCATTGATATCAGCACTTTCTACTGGTCCTATCCTTTGAAAATTCGATTTTTTGGGTGGCTGCTCCCTTTGTGGCTCCTGTGGAATTTCTTCGCCGGGTTGTTTTTCTGATCCCCTGACTTCTTTCTTCTGGTCTTCCTTTGCTTTCCCGTTATTCGTGAGGGTGTACAACTCCTTTGTTAATTCTTCAATTCTTTTCCTTTTTGTATTTTTTGTGGCTTCTTTTTCTGCCTTCTTTCTGTTGTATTCCATTAGCTCCGCTTTGTATTTATTCCAGACTTGCTTCCTTTGTTTAGCCCGGTTCCTCCTTCCAGCTTTCAATTTGTTCTTCTTTAGCCTTGCTAGTCTTTGCTTATCATTTTTGTTGCTGTCGCTTTTCTCATCTGGCGAGATGTTGCCATCTGATTCGTCTGAAGATTTTATATCTGGTATCTATGGTGGTTCCAAAGGTTGTTCTAACTGCTCCGCCATGTATACAGTATACCTCTTCCGAGCTCTTCTTGTACGGTATTCCATCCTTCGTTTGGTTGAGCTATCTGTAGCTTCTGAACTGGATCCGAGTTCTTTTCCCTCTTGATAAGGTAGTTCTTCAACGCGCGTGCCAGTCTAGACTTTGCTTGAGGTGAAAGAACCTGGCCAATGCACCACACAATCTTGCGGGGTCACTATCATGATCATCCCTTCTTGTGCTCCCTCCAGGAGTATTCTTCTTGCTAAGTTCATCTTGTTTGGGTAAAGTGTTGATAGACTGATGCCGCATTGCGCAGTCCGTAAGTTCCCAAGTTCTTCTTTGAGTTGTACGGGTCATATCCCTTCGCGATCGTTGTTGTGTCTCCGAGTCCAATTAGGCTTGGCTCTTGTGCCGTGAAGATTGTCTTGGAATCGGGTTGTATCTCTTTTTCAGAGTCGGTTTCGTATCCGCTTTCTTCCTTATTCCGAGTTGTATCCGAAGTTGAGAGTTTCGTCATCTTCTCGGTGAGTTTGTATTGAACTTCATCATTGAATTCTTTTTCTTCTCAGAGGTGGGTACGAAGCTTGCCATCGCCGTCAGCCTTGCAGATCCAGGATCCGAAGATAAAGGTTGTTCCCGCCGAAAAGGTCATCTTGAGGTTGAGGTCCGCCGAACTCTCGAGAAAAAATTCATCGAAAGCCCCTACCTGGCGCGCCAGCTGTCGATGTTTTACCACCGATAGCCTGCCACGGGGGTACCCGGGATAGTTGTTCGGGCTTCGGTGAATAGCGGAATTCGGCGGTTACACAAAGAGACTCACGATTTATACTGGTTTAGGCCCTCGACTTGGTCGAGTAATAACCTTACGTCTAGTTTTGGCGTTAGCCTGTTTGCGTTGTATTGCTTTGAGTATCGGGTATGCGTTCTCCTCTTACAATGGGTACCCTCACTAGCCCTTTATAGTCCAGGCGTTGAGAGGCGTTGTTTGTGTCCTATTCGGATACAAGGTTAGAGTCCTAAGCTACGCTTCGGGCGCCTTTCCTTGTATAGTTTGCGTTGGAGTTTTGGTTTTGCACGTTGCTTTGCTCCGCGTTCTTCTTGGCGATTGGGCTGTAGGCCTTGTTACCAAGGTCTACCTCCCTGCAGTATGGTCCATGGGGAGCCTATAGGGTTCCCCATCGACAGATGGGTGAACGTCCAAGAAACATAGCTTCAACATGTATTATTATTTACTTATTTTTGGAAGGTAGATTTTATATTGAGATAGGTGAGGCAACAAAAAAGTCTCCAACAATAAATGAATCACACAAAACATATTTTAAATCATAAGAGTTTGTCTACTGTAGAACCATATATTTTAGCAAAAGCTAGCACATTGTTGTTTGCTGGCTGCAAAACACACGATTTGTAACAGAGAAAAAACCGTGTGTTTTAGCATAAGCTAGCACATGGTTATTGGTTACTTATAGAACACACGATTTTCAATAGAGCAAAAACCGTGTGTTTTAGCATAAGCTAGCACACGGTTGTTGGCTGCCTATAAAACACTTGATTTTAAAAGAAGGCCCACGTAGAACAGATCTGTTGTAATTTATGTGCAACCAAAGAGTAAAATAGTAGAGCCCAATAACTAAAATGAGAAAGTGACCCATGAAACATGCAGCAACACAGAAAATAGCCCAACAACACGAAATCCATAGGAATAAAACAGATAAGACTTGGGAAAGAAGCAAAGCAAATAAAATAGATCTGCTCTGCGTGGTGCTCATGCAGAGCAGGGGACAAGGGCAGAAATCAGACTGCAAAGAAAATTTGAAGAACAAGCACTGCAAGTCTGAGTTCATCAGCCAAAGTTAGTACACCAATCTTTTGAATCAATTTCTCTAGTAAACCAATTTCTCTGAAGAAGCAACAATGAACAAATTAGCAGCTCAGATGAAAGACTAGAAGAAACTAGATCCATGGAATCTATAATCATGGGAGCTATAAACAAAGTTAGGATGGAAAAGATGGACTGCTGCTTGTGATTGCTCCAGCAGTAGTGCGTGGCCCTAGTTGCTCACTATGCACAAGGAGCAGATCCAGCACTTAGAGGTTGTGATGTGGTCTAAAAGGCTAGAAACACATAGAGCATAGTGCAAAACAGAGAGCATCAGAACACACACATGTAGCTAGCAGAAATCACACACACACATCGAATTTTCTGGGCCAATTTCTAAAAATAATTCTGCAGTCACACCACTCAGCAATCCTCAACTAATCCTCAAATAAAATTACAAATATATCTGTTATGCATTTGCTATATTCCTGTTGTAAATAAATTACAAAACAAAAATATGGAAATTGCACATTTGACATAGTGCAACTTGTACTTGCTGCTAATGCAATTATACTATATATGTATACAATTTAAAGATCCGGCTGATGCAAGTATTGCTACTTGTACCACTATCAATTCAACTAGTAGTTTTGATGTGGTGCAGGGACAGAGGTGGCTAGGAATGACTATAATCTCACATACTGATTTTTTATGATGCTTCAACTTTATCCTAATGACATATCATCATTTATTAATAAATGCAGGCAAAGAATAGGGCAAAATTGAGACTAAAGTAGGAATTATTAAAGATCACTGAAACTATGGATGGGCATAACTTTCAGGTAATATAAATGTCAATAATTAAGTTTTGGTTTAGGAAAAATCTATTTTCCATGGACTTACTAGAAATACAGGTGAATCCTCCTAAATTTAACATTACTGAATGATGTACATCATTACTGCAGGTACCATATACACATGCAAAGTGAAAACTCAGAACCAAACTTTGATCTCACAACAGTAGATGGGATAAAGAAGTGGCAAGAAACACTACAATTAATGTACTAGACTAACCAGGTACTAGATTAAAATATTGATTCAAATAATCTTTTACTCAGTGCAACTAGACATATGTCAAGAAGTATATATGTTCAAATAGATGCAGGGTGGACAGAATGCATGTGCAAATTCTATGTTGATAAATCTTTGAGACATCAGTTACAATGACAGAGATAAGTACAGTAGGAACACCAATTATGATACAGAAATACTTACCGGATCTGATGTCGGCCCTTCAAATACCTACAGATATAAAAAGGTGAGCAAATCATTGCTTAGATTAAAAAATATCAAGATAAAAAGGTTGTTTTTTGAACTAAATTATATTTCAATGCAAGGAGGCTACACTAAACTTATGCTGGAACAAATCAGGAACTCACCGGAAGATGATCAGACTGACATGAATAGGCAGGTAAAAATTATACTGCAAGTATACAGAAATTATAGTGCACACATGTGCAAATTACACCCATATATGAGATGTAAATTCAGCATAACAGGAGTGTAATTTTCAATGCTTCATTATAAACTGTGCAGCTACATAAAAGGATGCAAGGAACATTGACATAGATGATAATTGGAAATGACATGAATGAGGTAAAATTGTATATGCTTGTCAATCTAGTTGTGTTATATTTTTGGTAAATAATAACCATTGTCATTAACAAACAAATAACATAGAATATGAGCCTTGAGGATCTGGATAGAATCTTTGGACCACAAACTGAGTGGTCAATATCAGAGTCAAGAATGCCATATGAGGTAGATACAGACAGCTAAGCAATTTGATTACATTTATAAACAATACAAATATGTACTAGCATCAAAAGTAAACTTATCTTTGCAAAAATAGGATAGAGAAATGACAAACATGGCTGATGATGATAGATCTGAAATTGAACAATATCATTGGTAAACTGATGTATTCAATAACATAGAAATTGATGAGGTACATAAAAAATAATCTCTTCAATTATTTCAGTCTACAGTGAAAAAAATTATTTATATTATAAATACCATTACTCAGAAACTAAGACTGCTGCTAATATATTTACAGACACAGCAAGAACATCAAGATGATCAACCAACAATGGGAGAAAATGACTTGAGGATCATAGCAGTAGAACCAACAAATTCAGATATTACATCAACAGTAACAAATGATAATGAACATGTAAATGGCAGCCAGGAACTGACGGAGGAAGAGATTGAAGAATTCATAAAAAAATGAGCAGGTTGCAGCATCTGAAGGCAACAATGCACCAATCAACAGCAAGTACACCCCACAGCTATCAATGGAATTTTAGACTAGGCATGATGCTCACCAGTTCTTCAACTTCTATGCATTCCTAGCCAGATTTGAAGTTGTCATAACGCATACAACAAGAACTACAAGTAAGAAAAGAAATAATGAGATAGTAAAAGTGACAATGAGATACAATCATCAAGGAAAAGAAAAGGCACCAAAGTCTTTAGAGCAAGAAGAAGTAGAAATAGACAAGGATATTGGAAAGCAACTGGTAAGGGGAAGGAAAACAAATGTGCAGCAGAAATCAGATTGTCCTTGTGTTATGATGTGAAAGAAGGAGGTATATGGAAGATTAAAACTCTTGATTTGTAACATAATCATGAGCTATGCCCTAGAGAGAGGGGTCAGCTATTTTCTAGTCACAAGTACATGATAGATATGGAAAAAAGGACTTATCAAGACTCTGAACGATAATAATATCCCGACTAGGAAGATGGTTTCTATTCTATCATATCTGAGAGGAGACTATCAGCTCTACCGATGAAAAAGAAAGATATCAACGACTATAGGACAAAGCTAAACAGAGAAGTTAAAGGTTCATATATGATAAAAGTACTGGATTATTTCAGAAAGAAACAAATTGTGGATCATTCTTTCTTTTACAAGTTTGATTTAAATGAGGATAACAGAGTTAGAAATTTATTCTGGACAGACTATTCTTCTATGAAATATTATGCAGATTATGGAGAATGTGTAAATTTTGACACGACATATATGACCAATCAATACAACTTGCCTTTTGCACCATTTGTTGGGATAACAGGACATGGCCAAAGTTGCCTCTTCGAATGTGCTTTCCTGCATGATGAGACCGTTGAAACTTTTATGTGGGTATTTCAAACTTTCCTTGAAGCAATGGGAGGAAAACACCCTCAAACGATCATCACAGACCAAGACATGGTGATGAAATCAACAATAGAGCAAGTCTTCATAAACACAAAGCACATAAACTGCTTGTTCCACATATAGACCAAATGCTACATTAAGAATGTCAAGGTGTCTGCAGCAAACGAAGGACTATATGAAGACTTTGAAGATATAGTGAACAATAGTCTAACAGTGGAAGAATTTGAACAACTTTGGAAGAGAATGATTGAGAAAATAAACCTTCAAAAGAATAAGTACTATTCCAAAATGTGGGAAATGAGGAAAAGGTTTATCCCGGTCTACTAAAAAATAACTTCTTCCCTTTTATATAGACCACATCCAGAAGTGAGGCAACAAATGCGAGGTTCAAAGATAATGTAGGGCCAACTTATAGTATCATTAGCTTTCTAAAAGAGTACAATCGGATTGTTGATACCATAAATCGAGTAGAAAAGTTGGAGGACAGCTATAGTAAGCAGAAAAGGCCAAAGGAATTTATATTCTGCTACAGAATAGAGCAGCAAGCAGCTTTGCTATACAACAGAAACATATTCAAAAAGTTTCAGATTCAACTAAAGGCAACAGCAAGGCTGAGCTACATGGAAACTAAAGAAGGGAAAACATTTGAGGTCTGATAGAAAAGTAACTAGATTCACAACGTTCATAGAGTAAGGAGGTATATAGTAAGCACTGACCTAACAGAAGGCAAAGAAGAATTTACCTGCATATGTATAAAATTCAGCAAAGGTGGGATACTATGCTCTCATGTCCTGAAAATAGTCATTGAAAAGAAAATCAGCACAACTTTAGACAAATATTTCATAGATAGGTGGAGGAAAAATAATATGAGGTACATGTTGAAAGAAAAGAAAAAGAAACAGTTGCAACAAGTGCATTGTTGAGATTCAACATATTATCCAGGAAGTCAACAATACTGAATTTAAAAGGATCAAAAAATGAGGAAGCCATGGAATACCTTATGGTAGAATTCGACAAGACGAAAATCAATTTAGATAGAATGTTATCTGCCCAGCAAACAGGTGAAGCACAAAATGACCAACAAGGGAATAAATAAGGAGAAACTATAGCAGCCGAAACAGGAGATCCACAGACTGAAATAGATGATTCGGAAAGAATTCATAGAAAGGGAAGGCCACCTAAACCTGTGAGAATTATGACACATATAGAAGAAATAAAGAAAAAGATGGTGGTAGCAGAAAAGAAGAAAAAGAAGAAAACAAATGGCATAGACAGTGCAGGTAAAAAATTTCAGTACATACAAATAGAATTTCAGTACATACAAATAGAATTTGAATCCAAATGCACATATTCTTATTTATGTGAACTAATAATGTTTTGTAGGCTCCTAGTGCCAAAAAGAAAGAAAAGGAAGGAAACATCAAATGGTAGCATCGATCCCGAAGCTGAGGACATGGTAACATTTAGCAAAGTATTTTACAGATTGAGCATCAGAACCCAACTCATCATCATCCATGGCTATATAACAAAAAAAAGTTTAATCAACTACTGTTTTATTAAAAATATGCATGCCTATCATTCAGAAACTCATAGGCTATCAATGTAGCTGACATGAGAATAATAATAGCTTATCATGAAGTATGGATGCACATCAAGTATGAGATACAGAAACCAGTTACTAGGATAAAGTATACAAGAGAGGCACAAATGAGAAAACAGAAAGCTCCAGAGTTGACTACAATGTTTACAGATACACATAATTAAGACAACTCCTGTGTAATGCATTCTTTTTTGGAACAAAGAACAACCCTGATACATGGTTTAGCAAATCCTAGTACTAAGGGTACATGGCTTAGCTCAGCCCAACTACTCTACATGGCTAATGTAAGCCACTACAAACATGGCCTATGGCCTTAGTGCTACAGCAGCAAGAGTTGACCACAATGCCAACCGTACGAACTCTGAAGATGAATAGTACTAGTGAGTACTAATAGTACTAGTGAGTACTAATAGTACTAGTGAGTACTACTCGTGATAGTAAAGCTACATAGCTGACACACCATGCAGTTTGCTTGTTTGATGCAGAAATACAGTATTATATCCAACTGTTATGTTAACTTACTTGTACAGTAAAGATGAATATTTCTTCCTAGAGAAGGGATCATGTACTGATCTACATGATTACTAATATGATAAAGGCAAATCAAGCTTTGATGACAATTCAACTGCTTTTGAGGATTCCCCAGATTATTAATAAGACACAATGATGCAGAATATACTGAAATCAGGATATTATTAACACACTCAAACACTTACATCCAACATGCCTACGGAATTGGCAATACAAATCTTAGGCAGCTCTAGAGAGAACAATCAAATGAAATCAGGATGACAAATTCAATGGAAACAGTAAGGCTATTTAGTTAGCCCATATTTCACTCTACATATTTCTTTGAACAATAAGGACAAATTGGGTTAAGAAATAACTGGACCTATCGGATCATGGGAAATAATCTATACTTTTCAAGAAGAGAGCCTATACTTGTGCAAGGAGCAAAACTGGACAGAGAGCAGTGAACTGCAGCCTCAGACTACATGGTTCTTGCTCTTCCTAAGTACCTTAATAAGAAGGGCAGTGTTTCTTGGTAATTATTATCCATGGTCTTAATATGAAGGGCAGTGTTTCTAGGTAATTATTATCCATGGTCTTAATATGAAGGGTAATGTTTCAGCCATTTTCTGTCAAAATACAAAAATATATGGTACATATATCTTCAGACTAACAAAGTCAGCCACAACACAATACATGGCACATGAAAAATAATATTACCAAAACAGGAGTGTGACTTGGAACTACTAATGAACATTTTAGGTCATTATAAATCTGCATGACACACTAAGAAAAGGTTTGACAAAACCCCTTAACTCAGTCAGAATATATATACCTTGCTAAGGACTAAAACACTTTAGTCCTATTCCATTCCCATATAACTCAACGTGCTAAGGAAAACGCATTAACTGTGGTTGATATATATTCCATTCCATATAGCAGCAGGTGCATGCCGTCCGAGAAAGGAAGCATGACCGCAGATGAACATCTGCCAGCTGCTAATAGAACTGATGCACCACGCACCCCCAACAGCTCCTGTCTCCATTCTCAGCAAAAAAGCGTCAGAGAAGCTCCTGTCTCTGAAATCGCCAACCTACTGCAAAAAATGAACTCATCGCCAAACAAAACGCATAGACAACAACAGCTGATTAGACTTCCTGTTTGTGGTTGCAATAAACTTCACCTCCCCAATCCAACATTAATCCAACCCACTCCTCGCATCCAATCCACAGGAACAGTTCACCAAACCCAAACCCCAACACAGTACATCCACAATAATTCTAAAAATAAGTAAAAACAGAGAGATCTCCAAATAGAGAGATGACATAGAGCAGAGGAGGCAGGGCAGGGGACGACGCGTCATGTGCATGTGAAACTAGTAAGAGATCTCCATGGAGAAGTTTGTAGTCTAGAAGCTCCACGACGTCGAAGCCTGCAACAGCTGCCAAACCGCTACCTCTGCCTGTGCTGCAGCCGCAACCAGGTGAAAACCAATGGTTACAACTAGGGTTTGCCACAGCCCATGCCGCAACCAAATCCAACCGCGCTCGACGCTCCACCACTGCAGCTCGCCCTGCGCGCTTTCGCTGTCACGCCGTTGTAGCTAACCCCACGCTCTCGCCGTCCTGCAGCCACAGCGCCACTCACTGTTCCACCACTGCAGCGCACCCTCGCACGCTGTCGCTGTCCCACCGCAACGCCCCACGGGCGTCGCTGGGCCTCATGAAATAGAGGAACACAGATCTACAATTGGTGGGCAAGGAGGACGAGAGCGACGACGAACTCAAGGGAGAAAGCGGCGAACTCATGTACCTCCAGAGCTCTAGCAATGGCAGACGAGAGGGAGGCGACGCGTAGAGATGTGGAGGGCACGGAGCGGCGAGGTCGCTGGTAGAATTCCTACGACGCCGAGACAATCGCCGGCCGCCAGGACGAACCCCTTTTCCCCTCTCGCCAGGACGATGGGGAAATGAGACAGCAAGAAAACGATAGGTGCAACTTTTGATTTCAAGCAGTAACGCTCAGAGTGGGCCCAGTAAATCAGCGTCACAAGGCAAAATGGGCGCAACTAGACGTCGATTCTTCATCCAGCGGACAGAAAATTTGTGTGCCAACAAAACAAAAAACACATGGGTGGAGTATAGCATTTCTGAATCATAAACCTTTTTTTCCGCCAAAAACATATTTATTTTCAAGTAAATGAATCGTGAAAGATTGCAATACACTTTGCAGCTTACACAAAGTTTTGTAGCTCTGTCTAAGTTATTCCACAAAATCACAGTACAATTTATGGCAGCTAAATAACCTTTATTGGGATCATAAATTTTGGGGTTCCAACAACTCACGCCAAATTATGTTACTTCTTTATCTGAAAGAAAAAAATAAAACTAATACATCCCTCTCTTCTCTCGCCCCTCTCTAATGACCGCCAATTGCTTCACCTGTCAAAAGAAGCAGAACAAAAGAAAACATTAAAAAGGAACTTTCATTATTAATAATAGAGTATGCCATGCATACGGATTTGCATATCATATAAAGGAAAAAACAATAGTTGTAGTTTTGAAATGAATGTTTATGGTTACATATAACTTTGGACATAAGAAATTGTGGACCAGAAACAAGAAAAATAACTGTGGTTGTAAAAATGGAGCTTTTGTTGCTCACTGAGTGATCTCATAATGCATCTTGAAGCAACACACCATCCCTGCTGATGTCAAGGTCTCTTGCACTTTTCCTGACTTATAATGCATTGCTGAATACATAGTACACGAAGGGGACAACATCCACTAATCATTCGAATATGATATGACTATAGGACCTTCAAGTTGACATAAATGGGAAATAAGTATGCAAAAATAACTCAGTAAACCAAGGATACATTATAGATGCTCTAGAAAATGGTGAAAAATAAACATAGTTACCAAATGAAGGTATTTACTTACACTAATATAAATGGATCAACCGGAAGTTTGGAACCATCGTTAGTGACTGGCAAACACTCGAAACAAAACATAAAAAAGTATTATGAGCCCTATTTCAAAGGCGTCGCCTAGGCGTCTAGGCGCACACGCAGCTCTTGCCTGGATGCCTAGTCGCCTTTGAAACTGTGATTATGAGTAGAGGATCCATAAATAATTTCAAATCAATACATTATATCACATGTAATGGAGGATATCAGGATTCCAATAGTTTATTGGAGGTAGGCCATGGGGAGACTATGTTTGTGGTAATCAATTGAAAGCATTCATCCACATAAGAAGGGTTCTTGCCTGTAAAAAAGAAAGACATAAAATTGGCTTGAAAGGGAAATTAGAATGCTAGATGCAGATAATCAAACTGAATAAGCATGAAAAGTTGCTCTCTAGACTTAACATCCAGTTCTCGATAGCGGAGGGGTTGAGCCGGAGGGGGTGGTGGACAGGCGGAGGATGCACAGACCACACATATCATTTGTGTGTCCACTACACAAATCTTTACGATGAATTTATTGTCAACCCTAAAAGATCATTTTTCAAACCACAAATACTGTTCTAACACAAATCATTAGCCAAAATTTATTTGTAGCCTATTCTAAGCACAAATATTGCTTCCAACATCAGATCCACAAATCCTTAAGATCAAATTTATCCTTAACCATAGCATTTCATTTCAAACCACAATTATTTTTTTTCTATATTAGATTTACCAATCGTTATGAACAAATCTATCCTAACCACAAGCATTTATTTTTCAGACCACAGTTATTGTGTTATTTGGACCATCTATAAAAGTTCATTTCTTCACAAATCCCTACGACTAAATTAAATTTGAATCCAAAAATTCTTATTGTCCCAAGCATAGAATTGCATTTCCCCGACTACAAGTATTGCTTCTGGTATCCGATCCATGGATCCTTGTAGTTTGGAGTTTGGGGCTGCTAGGCATACTCCATGATAGCACAATACAAGTTCAGGACAAGCACAACATAACATTTTCGAGACAAGTGACAAACTGTACCTTAAGCAATTAAATGAAAATGCTCCTGACCACCTCCCCTGAACCTGGCTGATGGATATCCACTGTTCGACACCATGATACGGACATGAGCCTTACAACAATCCCATTAGCTCCTGATGTCCTTAGACTGCACAAGTAATAGTGAAAAATAGAGAGCAGAGAAAGCAGTCAGGCCCAAATAAAGTATTGAGTGTATGCAACAAAGCATGAGGGAGTATTAGATTAGTGTTACGTTGACCTTTCTTGCCTGTAATCAGTAGCGCAGAAATGTCAAGCTCCAAAGCCAAACGAGATTAGTGCGTGAACAGAGAAATTACTGGATCTGAAGTGGCCTGCATCAGATCCCCTGCTCCCAGCTGATGGGCATCAATGGCCCTATGAAGGCATTGGCTATGACTGTCATGACCATCCAGTCATGACCATCTAGGCGACGCCTTGCCCTTGGGTGCTCACGCTAGAAGCTAATCCAAACTGAGCTCCATCTGACCAACTCCTTGTGTCTTTAGACTATGCACAATTGAGGAAGATAAACTGAGAACAGAGAAATCAAGTAATGACTAATGAGTGAAAGCAACAAAAATAGCATATTGAATCAGTGCATGGGGTTGTGTTTCCCATAAAAGGAAGATATAATTAAATCCAAGTATAATAAAACTGATTGCACATTAAACCCAACATATCCAGACACCAATCATCATATTTTGACCATTAGAAATATATGATTGGTGTATGTGATGAGCATGATTGCAGTTCCCATTGCCGAAATCATAAAAAGAACAATTCTAGAGTTTAGCAAACCTAGCAGCAAATACCCTACGTGTAAGGATCCCTGCTAAGCCAAGAGGGGGGGGGGGGGGGGGGTGAATAGGCCTGTTTAAAACAAATCTCAAACTCACTGTTAGTAACAGCGTGGCACTGCCGCTCAACCGCACGGCACTGCCGCAGCACGGTACTGGCGGGTAGAAATGCGGCACTGCCGTGTGTGCAGACAAGCTCGAGATCACAATTCAAAATCTACCCAAGGAAATTTAGATCGAGTAAATCACTGAGCTTCCTAGGGTAGTTAGAGCCTATTCCACCACTTGATAGTTAGAAGCTTATGCACGAGTAGATCAGGATCAAACCCTAGAATCACCAACAAACAAGACTAGCTCAATACAAATAGCAAGAACACGAGAGACAAGGAATTTATCCCGTGGTTCAGCTCACCACAAAGTCTTGCCTACCACCATGTTGTTGAGGAATCCATCAAGGCTTGGGTTTCGCAAACCCTATCCTCTTTCCCAAGTCAGGAGAGCAAGTTTCTTGATTCGAGAGGTTCTTACTAGTAGAGTGGGTGATTACAAACGTCCCGGAGCTACCACACGAGTTGGAAGCTTTGATGGGCGATGTCTAGCCGGCTAGGAGCCTTGCTCCAAGAGTAATAAACACAATCCACCAGCTTAACGCAAACCAAGTGCTCTAGAAGTTGAAGAGCAAGTTGGAGAGCTCTCTATTGCAGTTTGGAGGCTCAATCTCTCAGGGATTTGGAGAGAAATCGAAGGGAGAAGCTTGAGAACCACCAATTGAGTGAGAGAGAGAAAGAGAGAGCTCTGGTCGCACTAGTTGGGGAAAGGACGAGATGACCATTGGGGGAGAAGAGGAGAGGTATAAATACCTCCCTCGTTCCAATGGTCCTTTAAGTCACGGCAGTGCCATGATAGGCCACGGCAGTGCCGCGCACCTGTGCGGCAGTGCCGCGATAGCCAGACAACCAAAGATAGAGAATGAAAGGGTTGCTATCTTGGCTTGGGTTTTGAGAATATTTTTGGTGGACAGTTGAGCACTTGGTTCCACATTAAAACTTATGGATTGTATCCCCTTTATAGTACGACTTTCCCTAAACTTAAATTCAATATATAAAAGAATTTAAACGCCTTTGAGTCCATCACCGCGTCCTTTTGTAGTTGGGGGCTCCACCATTGCATGTATTAACCTCCTTTTCATTTTACCTGGTTGTCATCTCGATAAATCTCATTAGTCCTCTAATCGTGTGGTCATTATCACCAAAACCTATAGTTAGGGCTTGATTGCACTTACACTACGTCTAAGTCCACTTTGCATCCTTTGAACTATATCTAAAAACACTAGCAAATGATGTTAGTCCAAATGGTCATGTTGATCATCAAACACCAAAATCCAAACTAAATGGGCCAAGTGTCCATTTTCCTTACAAAAGTCTTGGTCTTTAGGTCTCCCTCCGCCGATAGCTTTCTCCCGAAGTCCTTGACATGCCCTTTTTGAGTTGGGCTTCTGTAGCACCCGGTTTTAAGAACAAAACTAGATACACACCATATGTGAGCCCAGGAAGTCAAATCTCACATATAGCTACAAATAAGGGTAATATCAATAAATAATGCTCAATATATAACGTACTTAGTATATAGAATATAACCTTAGATAGCATACAGCGGAAAGACAACTCCGATCTTTAGACGAAGACTCCAAATTCACAGGAACAACTGACTGGTTGATCACAAGCCTAATTCCTCCAAACTCTAGCAATCTGGTACCGATCTGAGATTTTTCCAAATATTTGAAAAATATAAAGCAAGCGTAAGTACATATCGTACTCAACAAATATAACATGGGGTCATGAGGCTCAAAAGTGTCGCACCCGGTTTTAAGAACAAAACCAGATACACACCATATGTGAGCCCAGTAAGTCAAATCTCACATATAGCTACAAATAAAGGTAATATCAAAAGACAATGCTTAAATACATAGCGTAATAGTATAAAGATTATAACCTTAGAGTATAGACAGCGTAAAGGCAACTCCGATCTTCAGGCGAAGACTCCAAATCCACAGGGACAACAGACTGGTTGATCACAAGCCTAATTCCTCCAAACTCTAGCAATCTGGTACCCATCCGGGATTTTTATCCAAATGATTGAAAATAAAGCAAGCATAAGTACATGTCGTACTCAACAAATATAACATGGGGTTCATGAGGCTCAAAAGGCTAACACTGGTTTAACTGCGATTAGCTTTTAATGAATCATGATTTTAGCAATTGAGTAGCAACAAGTTCACCTCAAGCCCATAAACACATGATCAGGTAGACATGAACAATGAATAGCATAAACAGTAATCGTTAATGAGCATCTTCATCATCCATATCATTAGTGATCATCTATTCCGTAAATGTTCCAAGGCCGCTCGTGACCGTGAGCACGACTGATATACCAGTTTTACACTCTGCAGAGGTTGTACACTTTCACGGTGAGTCGTGATTTACCCTTTTGCCCGAGGTGGCCAACCTCTTGACCCACTACCAAGGAAGGTCGGCAGGGTTCACTATGAAGCCTTTCAAAGGTTCGTCTAACAAGTTAGGGCCATTAGATTCACTCGGCAAACAGATGTAGAGCCCCCCTTCCCGATGGCACATTGACACGCAGCCTATACACATGGGGACAGAGGCCATGCTATACCCGATTCGGCAAGCCATTCTTACGCCAATAAAGGTAACCACTAACAAGCTAGAAAAGGTCCTCATACTGAGCTAAAGCCAGAGCCATGTAGCCCTCACAGCTGTACTGTAAGTCCCGGATGATCACTTACAGATAAGTCCTTAGGGAGAGGAATCTAGAGCACCATAAATAGCCCAATGCTCTAGCCCCCTTGTTCCATGTTGCTAAAAAGCATCTTTTAATGTTTATTGCATATACCATTAGTCAAGTTACAAGATCATGGTCTTTAATTGAGCACTAGCATCATACTACCCAATGCAATACCCCATAGGTATCAAGGCACAAGGTACAAAGTACTAGGAATTCCTTAATGGCAATCAAGGTAGACACATGCAGTATGAATTAAATGATTAATGGTGTATAGGACAACAAGGTTGATCCCATGCTATACTTGCCTTAAAACACCGATCCTTCGGTAAGCTTTAATCTTCAATGTTCTTCTTCTTCTTGATCACCACATATACCTCACCGACTAGACGTAATCATAAAGCACCACACAAGCATCCATACAATCATACATGATGCAAACAATAGATCTAAATCAGTACAATACACCAAACATAAAATTAAGATGAAAAGTTTGTAAAACGAATCTACGTCTCGCTACGAACACAAAGACGCGAGAAGCACGCTAATCGGAGCTACGGTTGAAAAGATACAACTACCAAAAGACCTACTCATAAAACTATTAGATTCATGTGTTTTAATTATATAAAAACATATATAAGATATTGTATAGAGATTATAATTTAAGTCAAATTTAGATTTGATTTATAAAACTAAAGTGAAACAAATCATATTCTATTTATAAAATCCAGTTGCTTAATTATTAATCAAGATATGATTTAAACATGAAATTTCAGAAATAGTAATATGGTAACCACTATTACTAACGCGTAGATCTTGATGCAATGAATCTAACGCAACTTGAATGGACTAAAACGGATCTAAGACGCAGAAGATATGATTTAAACAAGATTTCTTTTAATAGAATAATAGATTAAATCTAATCATGAATTTTAAAAGTTAAAAACATACTGAACAGTAGTATGAACACGTAGATTATGAAATTACGAACCTAACGCAAGTTGAACGGATCAAATCGGAGTTAAAACGGAGAAGTTATGGCTAAAACAAAATTAATGGCAAATCTGTAAATAGTTGAAAGCGTATTTTGGACTGAACCGAAATAAAATACGTTTTCAAACAGAGAAAACAAAATCTGGAAAAGCGCTAGGGACTGCGGATTCAAAATCAGAAAAACTCGAGGGCTCTTTAGCAATTGTGCCTGTGAACCGGTACCTTCTAATCTGGGATGTTGATCGCGAATCGGACGGCTGTGATCGATTGGGGCATAAGAGGTCGCCGACGGCTGCATCCAGACGGCGGCGCCATGGCCGAACCTTGCCGGCGACGTCGGCTTCGACGCTCCCGGTTACCACAGAGCACGGGAGGACTACGGGGAGAGAGAGGAGCTCGAGGCGAGCTCGATGGAGGGTTCGGGGGAATCTGGGACGGCACGATGGTGGCCTCGAGCGCGGGTGGGGCGGAGTGGAGCTCGCGGCGGCGCGGCTGCGGGCATAGGCGGTGGCTCGGCGAAGGTGGCTGCAACGCAGGAGATTGGGGTGGAGGCGGCGGGCACGGGCTCGCTATTTATGGCGCTGGCGCGGCTTGGGAGGCACGCAACCGAGCGAGGCAGGAGCGGCGCGAACACGGACTCCCGGGTGACGACGCATAGTCCGGCTTGGGGACGGCTGGAGGAAGGAGACGGGTTGCTGACAAGGCGGCCCTACCTGTCATCGGAAGAAAGGGGAGAGGGCGCGGGCGACTGACTGGGCCTGGCCTTTGGCTGGGCCGATTGCTATGCAGGGCCGCGCAACGGAACAAGGAAGCTGGGGCAGGAGTGGGCTGCGGCCGGCTGCTAGCCCACGCGGGGGAGAGGAAAAAGGCCTGCGGGAGAGGGGGGAGAAAGAGTGGGGAGAAGGTGGGCCGGTGGGAAAGAAGATCAAGCTGGGCCAGATGCCGGGTAGGAAGGAAAAAAAACAAAGAATCCCTTTGCTATTTTGTTTTCAAACCCAGATTTAAACGTGAATCAAATCAAATTGGAATATGGTTTAAATTTCTTTAAACCAGATCAAGTTAAATATTAATTCAAATATTCTTTTCAATTCAAATACAAATGGTAAATTTTAGTAGGCTTTCAGAATTAAAATTTATAACTTTTTAAATTCTTTCAATTCCCAATTCTCTTTTATTTCAAAGCCATTTTTAATTTCACTTCCAAAAGCAATTCAAACCTCTCAACCAAATAATTCAAATGCATCGACATGTATGCACATCCATGTTTCTAAACCTTATATTAAATTTTAATTTCATGAAATTTTTTATTTCCTATGTTTTAATGTACACCAAATTCCAAATTTAATCATTTTAGCTCTATTTCCAAAAGAGGCAAATTTTAGGGTATTACAAAAAGGCTGACACTGGTTTAACTGTGATTAGCTTTTAATGGTCACAATTTTAGCAAAGGAGTAGCAATAAATTTATCATAAGCCCATATAAACACATGATTAGGTAAACATGAATAATGAATAGCATAGACAATTAACCATTAGGGAGCATCTTTATCATCAGTGTTCATCATCATTAACCATTATTGATCATCTATTTCGTAAATGTTCCAAGGCCGCTCATGACCGTGAGCATGGCTGATATACCAGTTTTACACTCTGTAGAGGTTGTACACTTTCACTGTGAGTCGTGATTTACGCTTTCGTCCGAGGTCACGAACCTCTTAACCCACTATCAAGGAAGGTCGGTAGGGTTCACTATGAAGCCTTTCAAAGGTTCGTCTAACAAGTTAGGGCCGCTAAGGTTTCCCCATCAATTAGCATGAGCCCCCTCCAAGGAGTGACTAACAAAATACCAAGAAACCAAAGTGCACCCTCTTGGCAGGCCAAGATCATACAAAATGGAGCCCCTCTTGCGCCATAAAGGTAACCACTAACAAGCTAGAAAAAGGTCCTCATACTGAGCTAAAGCCAGAGCCATGTAGCCCTCATAGCTGTACTGTAAGTCCTGGATGATCACTTATAGATAAGTCCTTAGAGAGAGGAATCTAGAGCACCATAAAACAACCCAATGCTCTAGCCCCCTTGTTCCATGTTGCTAAAAAAACATCTTTTAATGTTTATTGCATATTACATTAGTCAAGTTACAAGATCATGGTTGTAGTTGAGCACTAGCATCGTACTACCCAATGCAATACCCCATAGGTATCAAGGCACACGATAACAAATATCTAGGAAATCCTTAGTGGTAGTCAAGGTAGACACATGCAGCATGAATTAAATGATTAAAGATGTATAGGACAACAAGGAAGATCACATGCTATACTTGCCTTAAAACACCGATCCTTTGGTAAACTTTAATCTTCAACGTTCTTCTTCTTCTTCTTAATCACCACGTATATCTCACCAACTGGACATGGTAATAAAGCACCACACAACCATTCATGCAATCATACACGAAGCAAACAATAAATCTAAATTAAAACAATATACCAAACATAGAAAAATAAGTAAAAGAGTTTGAAACACGATTCTACGCATCGCTACGAACACACAGTCGCGAGAAGCACTCTAATCGGAGCTACGGTTGAAAAGATACAACCACCGAGGGATCTACTCATAAAAGAAAATATAAAACTATTAGCTTCATGTGTTTTAATTATAGAAAAACATATATAAGATATTTTATAGAGATTATAATTTAAGTCAAATTTAGATTTGATTCATAAAACTAAAGTGAAACAAATCATATTTTATTTATAAAATCTAGTTGCATAATTGTTATTTAAGATATGATTCAAACCATGAAATTCCAGTATTAGTGACATGATAAACACTGTTACTAACGCGTAGATCTCGTCGCTATGAATCTAATGCAACTTGAATGGACTATAACGGAGTTAAAACGCAGAAGATATGATTTAAACAAGATTTCCTTTAATAAAATAATAGATTAAATCTAATCACGAATTTTAAAAGTTGAAAATACATCTAACAGTAGTATAAACATGTAGATTATGAAATTACGAACCTAACACAATTTGAACAGATCAAATAGGAGTTAAAACGGAGAAGTTATGGCTAAAACAAAATCAGTGGCAATTCTGTAAATAGCTGAAAATGTATTTTAGACTTAACCGAAATAAAATACGCTTTCAAATGAAGAAAACAAAATCTGTAAACATGTTTTGGACTACGGGTTGTTTTGAAGAAAACCGGGGGCTTTTCGCAAAAGTGCCATGGACGGCGTGTTTGACCTAGTCTTTCTCCATGTGGATGCCACGTGGCGGGTGTGGACTGGCGGGTTCACGGTGGATCAGCTGGCGTGGCACCATGGACTGAGTCCATGGTCTATGGTGGATCGAACCGGTATCTTCTAAGCTGAGCCCTAGATCTCGAGATGGATGGCTGAGAATGGCTGGTAACCTTCCCCTGGCCAGAATAGGAAGGGCGGCGCGGTGGGGCGCCATTGACGGCGATGAGCACCTCGCCGGCGAACATGGAAATGGTCCTAGAGGCCTCGGTTCACCACGAGCAAAACACAGGGAGCAAGCGGAGGAGATGGTGAACCCAATGAGGGCATCGGGGTGGCCCTACGTGGCACGGCGGCGACAGGCTACGTGGCGGAGCGGCTCAGCAAATTCGGCGATGACGCGAAAGTGACAGAGAGCGAGAGAGAACGAGCGCACGGCTCAGGCGGTGTCCTTACCTTCACGCGAAGCAAGGTAGGCGGCTGGGCAAGTCGACGAAGCAACGCGACGGCAAACCAAACGGCGGCAGTGGCTACCTAGGTTTGTGGTGCTCTCGGGCAGCGGCTTGGGCACGAAAGTGGCACCAAAGCGGCTAGATGGAGGCGGCGGGTTACGACGCAGGTATCCGGGTTTTATAGGGCAGCTCGGCGTGCGGGTCACGTCAAGCCGCGAGGAATCGGGGCGGAGGCGGAGTCCCTACTCGGGCAGAGTCCCGTCCGGGCACAGGCTGAAGGTGGAGGACAATGCCGACATGCGGGTCCTAGGCATCAGCGGCTCAAGGCGCAGGGTCCGCCTGTCTGTTAGAGAGGAAGGGACGGTGGTGACTGCGCAGGCATTGCTGGGCTGGTGCTGGCGCGGTAGGCTCCGAAGATGGTAGGCGACCTGCTGCTGGTCTCGCGAGTGGGTGCTGGGCCTCGATGCCAAATGAAGTTGGGCCCGCAGGGAGAAAAGAGGGAGAGCGGACTGAGGGGGAGAGAAAGAGGGGGATGGCTGGGCCTTTTGGCCAGAATGGGGAAGGAGGGATTTTCTCTTTTTATTTTGTTTTTCTTTTATTTCAAAGCTATTTTTAAACAAATTTCAACAGCAATTGAATTCATTTTGAAGTTTTAGATAAAACCACCGATCTCAATGAATCAAATGCATCAGCATGAATGCGCAAACAAGTCGCTAAGCCCTATGACGAATTTTATTTTAAGGAATTTTTTTATTTTCCTATGTTTCATGAGCACAAAAATTCATAAATAAATCATTTTAACTCTATTTCCAAAGTTACAAATTTTAGGGTGTTACAGCTTCACCTTTGGCAGCTCCTGCCTACCCCGTCTGTGTTGGGCTCTTCTCCAGACGGTGAGGTGCCCTGGCCCCATAACATCGACAAGGCTAAATAAATGTTAGTAAAACACCCTTCCAAATATAAAAGTCTACCAACCGTATTTCTTTTAGATGTATAGCTATGCGAACCTTTATAAGGGCACACAACTTATGATGGCTACTTTCCAATCCGGCCAAAAAAACAGTTTCTTCTCAATAATAAATCTTAAAAAGCCAAGCAAAAGTCCAAAGTTGTTTTAGCCTACCTTTAAAAAACACCATTAGGATTATAGAAAACCACAGAACCATAAAAAAGGGAAAATTGACCTAACCATCTAGCCATCGAATCCCTAACCGTCCAATCGACAGGAACTAAAGTGAAGCCCATTTCTTTGGAAGGTTTGAAATTCAAGAAACAAGATTTTTGAGATTTTAAAAGTGAAATGAAAATCATCTATATATCTACGCCATGTTTAACACTATGGGTTGTTAGACCTTTGTTGATGGTCACTAAACACCATTTTGACCATCAACATTGCACATAAAGTGAAGGTATAATCAACATCATAAGATTTTTGTTTCAATTAACCTAGTTCCACTTGTACTTGGAAAATATTTGAATGCATGGAAATTTGATCAAATTTCATCAAAACAAGTACCAGAGGCAAGTAGGATGTGGTAGGGCCACCAGGGGCCACCTAGTCAGGTTGGCCGACCCCACCCAGGGTCGTCTGTTGACACCAAAGGTGGCACATAGAATAAACCACAAACACACAGCTATCAAGGTAGCTTTTACCCAAGAGTATTCTAGGGTATGGATTTCCACAGGGAACATGAGTGCTTAACAAAGAACTAAGTTCGTCCAATGACACAAGGGTATATGATAGATTGTGTAGAGAGGATTTTCTATGGTTATGAAACTAGATAGGTAAGGTAGATACAAAGGTTGTTCACTTCGGGGCACTGAGCCATTTAGCAACAGAAAGGGATGAGAAGGGTGCTAAACCGCCTAGCACAAGAAGACCTACGTTTAAAGAACTTGCCCGAACGTGGTGGGATCAAAGGCTAGATAAGGCTGTCACCACCTACTAGCTACCACAAACAAACCGTGGAGCAAGCAATAGGCATAGGTAAGCATTTAGTATAGACACCACGTCTACACTATATCTTACTACTCTAATCCGAATTCTAATGAGCTTGATTAGAGTGTCAGGTAAAGGGTTGTGAACCAATGAACAACAAAAGTAAATACTTTACCAGAACTAAGGATCAATTACCATAAAAGAATCTCAGATGCCGACTTACAGAAAAGGTCGCATCTGCCGAGGCATGGACTTCCTCCACACTCTCCTCACTCTCTCCATATGATTGATGCTACTAATAATAAAGATGAACTTGAATCAGTAGCTTCCCCTTGGTGTCTTGTGAGTGAGGGGGTACCCCACTATTTATACTAGTTGTAGGTGGACCCATGAATCCGCTTGACGTCCCTTCTCTTCTATTGGATGAAATCGCCTTAACATCGAGGGCTAGGATCATTTGAGCTTGTGTTTCCCTGCATGCATAAATGCATAGAGGTGGTCAAGGCTCCTAAGGCCGTCGGGCGACGAAGCGGGGGTCGGTCGACCCCCCCTATGGCAGGTGGGGCCACCCCCTTGAGTGTGGGACCTCTTCTTGTGTGTGTAGGAGCTGAATGGGTGAAAGAGGTAGGTCGGTAGACCATAATGGGGGGTCGGCTGACCCCCTATGACAAGTGGGCCGCACCCCCTAGGTAGGAAAGTGTCACCTCACTCCACACCAAAGTTGAACTGATTTGGCCAAAATAAGACCGTCGGCCGATGGGTCAATTTTGGCCAATCAAGCCCATCTTTTGCAGGTAGCTTCTAGAAGCATTGCCCATCATGATGATGTATTGCAATGTCCAATTGGCCATACTTGGGGGGTCGGCCAACGGGTCAAGTTGGCCCCCCCAAACTTGGTTTTTCTTCCATTTTGTACCAACATTCAGATAAAGGACATGTACATGTGGAACCAAGTTATTTGAACCAAAATCATTCATGTTATGCTCATTTCCTTCCAGGGGTGACACTTTGTTGACGATTTTGACTATGCGAAATCATGACAAAACTACCGTCAACATCGCCCGACCTGCCCCCACCAGCTGCCATGTTGGTGATCCGCCCCAAGCCGAGGAAACACACTTTGGCCCAATCCTAACTGTTGGTTTGATGGCGGTTTGATCCAAGGGCTTGGGTGGAGCTTCACATGGATTGGATGGCCCACCAAAGGGGTTTAGACATGTGACCAATTGTCAAACCGACTTGGGAACCTATCAACCGGCACTGAGGAGCGCTGTGGAGTGTTGGATCGAAGGTAGTGCATCTAAGGGGGGTCGGCTGACCCCACCTTGTTCGGCCTCTCATCCATCAGAAGCTGAATAGGAGCTTGGTTGGAGAGCTTTTCCGTATGTTCGAAGTCTCAAAATGTGATGAGGGCTCACGTAAGGTCTTGGTTGGAGTTTCTCTTAGTTAAGTTTATTAGGATGAGAAGCAAATATGTTGTAATTGCAAGGATGATATATAGCCCTATTTAAAAAAATGCTTGGACTCAGTGTCCACGCAATATTTTAAAAAATGAATACCATTATGCAACTTTTTACAAATTATATTTATGCATATATTTGAGCTTGCCTAGTAAGTTCGAAGGGTCGACAAGAATCCATATGGCCACATCTTTAAAGAACGAGGCATTGATGGAATGTATCATTTCATCACATGATTTGAAACCATAAAGATGGTAATAAACTCAATCAAGTTCTTGATTACAAAAGATAAAATATAGTAGAGTGTTGCACTAGAGCGATATTTACAATGAGTTGAATTTAGTCATTTGAATGTGTTAGAGCAATATGGAATTGTACCTATTATCATCGTGCCATCCTGTTTAGAAAAAAGATAATCAAATTTTTACTTACTTTGGTTTAAGAGGAGGGGAGGGGGAGGGGGAGGGGGAGAGAAAAGGGTTAGGAAGATAAATGGGAGTTACACGAGATAGAAAAACAGCCAAACAGATAGGAAAAAGGGAGCAGGAGCACAATAAGGAGGGAGGTAGGGAATAAGATGAAGATGATGAGAGAGGGAGATGGCCGACATTTATTTTATAGAGATTATGTTTATGCAAGAAATATTTTAAATACACTCATATAATTTATATCTATCATATATGTTTTTCTGTAGTACAACAACAAAGGAGATATGAACTTAGCAATACGTTATATCACACCTATATATTTGAACTATACCAGGATATGTTGACATACCCTATTGTATCATTGCAAGACCAATTAGCTTTTTATATAATAAATATGAATTGGCTAGTAAAAACATTCATTAATATTTATTCTTTATGTCTGAAATGGTTTTTATTACACATAGGTGTCTGCTAGTTTAATTATACAAACTAGTCCGTGCATATGTATGCACTTGTTCACGAATAGCATACATACATACAGATACAGTAGTAGAAGCAAACAATGGGTCGTCACAGTGGTCACACACACATCTTGGTACAATACGGTGGCTTTTGGCTCCATCGAGATTCCCAAAAGCCATGGTTCCCTGCAAAGGTCGCTACATCTTTACAATCAGGTTCCCAAAAACCAGCGCCGTGATGAAGCTAGCAAGGGTCCCTGCAATCTCGCCAAACTTGTGGAACCCGATGCTGCTGCTAAACATGTTTTCAAGCATGCTGTCGAAATTCATGGCGCCGTCACCCACGTCGTCCTGCTTACGGTAGTAGGCCTTCCAGCTGCGGCGAGCCGTTTCCTTGAGTTCACTTTCCTTGAGGCACGCGACGTGCAGGTCAACAGCGTCGTCGTCCACGTAGCAGCGGTACGCCCAGAACCAACGGCGGCGGCCCTCATTATCTGGGCAGAAGGCACACGGCCGCGATGCCCTCCGGTGGAGGTCGAAGGCAACGGCCGTCCTGGAGAAAGCGGACCGGCAGAGAGGCGCAGCACGGGTGGAGGTCGAGGTCTTGCTCGGAGCAGTGGTAGACGAAACCCCTCGTGGCCTCGCCACAAGCGTCGCAGATCCTGCGCTCGACAGGGGACGGGGCCTCGTGGAGGAAGCGGAACTCGAACTGCTTGCCGTAGCCGAATAGAGGATGCACCAGAACGTGGAGATGGAGACCCAAGAGAGGATCATCTGCGATGGCGCAATGCGTGTGGAGGTCCAAGGATTGGCCCCCCGCCGCCGCAATCGCACGTGTACCTGGGCCGGTAACCGGGCTCCTTGCAGCCGTCGCACAAGAACGGCGCGCCGGCGGCCGTCATCAGCTTCAGCTTGTGCTCCGGGTGGGTGGAACGGGAGATCTCGGACGGAGGATCCTTGTGCGACGATTCTAGTACTTCTTCCCACGAACTGAGTCCGTGACTACTAAAATTCTGGTTGCTAAAAAAGTTGTTTTGACCAGACTTATGTCAAACATTGGTAATATAAATCATAAATAACTTTTAAGTAGCTGAGTTTAAAAAATATGAAAACCATGTAAATAGATTTATCTTGAAAAATACTATTATAAAAATATACATATATCACTTTTCAATAAATATTTTTATAAAAATAAGAAGTCAAAGTTATACTTTAGTTTTTGTATTATTGTCCAAAACGACTTCTTTTAGCAACCTGGAGGGAGTACAAGATATCCCCAAGCGTTCAAAATTTGTCTTCAATAAATTATAAAAAAAATATAGGTGAACTAATCCTCCAAGTTAATTTAAAAAGACAACATTCTATTTACGTGCATACATATCATTAATTTCTATTATTAATACAAATATATAGTAACAAGAAAGGTTTACGTGCATCATTTTATTTACTGCATAATATATGATTTAGAATTTCTGGATACCTTATATAGCTTGTCTCCCAGTCCGACCATTCTTGTAGTGCATACCAATCTTCCTCCCTACTCCCTGGAACCTGAAATATAAGATATCTAAATAATTTTAGGTCAAATTATGAGGTACAATAAATGACGCATATATCAATCCAGATTATTATATTTAGATTGATAACAGATATTAATGGTAGGTGTACATGTGAATGTTACATTTTGAAAGTTTTATTCACTTAGAATCGCTTATAATTTAGGATGGATTTGAATGCTTGAATACCCCAAATTGCACGCCGGAGGAAGTAACTGAACATTCTTGATTGGGCACCGTAACGATCATCGGAAGGCCCTACAGAAAATCGGTTTGATTAAACAACGATAAGATTTGAAAGAATCAGTAATAATTAATTAATACAGCGACGTAAGCTGTGCAGGCATGAGTGAAATATCCCCGCCAAAAACAGCAAATAGGTGAACTACTTTCTATATGCCTTCCTAATCCTCCTATGGTACCTGCTCCATCTGTTTTAAAACTTTATAATGCATTTTCAGCTGACCCTAGCGCAACGCGTCGTATCCCGCCGAACCCTAGCGCCCTGACCCCCGCTGCCGCCATCGGCGGCGCCGGCTCCCCCCACACCCCCACCCCCACCTCCTCCTACCCCGCCTCCCTCCCCCCTCCCATTCCCCTCACCTGCCCTGCATTGTTGGCATCGCGGTGACGCCATTCTCCACCACGCCACCGCCGCCGCGCCCGCAGGGGCCTGCCGTTGCCGCCCCCGGCATCCAGCCCGTCGGATCTTACGGCCCGCCGGTGGCAGGCTCCGGATCTCGGCCATCTTCAACTGGTGGCGCTGCAACGCCCGCCCCCCTGCCATCACCGACGCGCGCGGCTTCCACCGACGCCGGGCCGGCTCACGCTGTCAGCTCGGCCGCTCCACCACCGCGTCCCTCCCGTGGAGCCCGCGCCAATGCCGCCGGGGGTTGAGGACACCGCCACAGAAGCCACCACGGCCGCACCGCTGATGGCCGAGGGGCATCAGCTCTGGCGCTTCCTCCCCACCGCCGCTGGGGCTGGATGCAAGCAACGCCGCGGCCACGCCCGGGACTCGGGGTACCGTCACGGCGTCGCTGGACGCCTCAGGCTCCTCCCTCTCGCCGGCTGCGGCACCGTTCTTCCCTGGATGCTCCGCGGGAGGGCGTTCGAAGTGCCGGCGGTGGGCGGACGACGACGACGAGGAGACCGATGACGACTACCCCGCGACATACCTGGAGGTCGCTCGTCGCTTGGCGAAGCCGGCCTCAGCACCTCCCGTGCGCCCCCAGACTCGTTCAGCCGCAGCTTTGGGATGCCACGGAGCGGGGCCTTTGCACGGCCGTGCTGGTGCTGAACGGGGCCGACAGGGACATGGCCGTAGGCGGAGGAGGCGCAGCCGGCCACGCCCGCAGCTGGTGAACGGCTTGCCTGTGCGGCCAATGGAGGGCCGAGTCCCTGCCCACCAACGCCTCGGCCACCGTGGACGGGTCTCCACCCCCAACACCGATGGGTGGCGTGAGATCCTCCCACGGTAGGTCACAGGAGCTGCTACTGCCTCGACGGAGCCTCGCCCCAGCCAGAAGCAACTTTCGCAGATCAAGAAGATCCCGGCAGAGCTTCACGGCAGATGCTTCAACTGCCTCTCCTACTCGCACCGAGTAGCGACTTGTCGGTTGCCACGGCGTTGCCTGTGCTGTCACGGATTCGGGCACCTCGTCAAGGACTGCCGACGAAGGACTATTTCGACCTCGATGGCGGTGGGTGCCAGCCTGCCACGGTTCTCTGCTCGCGACGACCCTACGTCCGCCCAGCACGCGCCGCGCGGCGGTGCGAGGGGTGCCGCACCGGGGGCCGTGGGGGCGCCGGTGGGAGACGACGATGACATCGGCGATGCAAGACTAAGCCGAAGGAGATCGGCATGGGTGCGCCTGCCCATCACGCTGACAAGGCCCCTACTTCTACTGCTGCACTAAGCTTCCCCGAGCCAGACCCGGTGGCGTTGGCCCTGTGCGTGAGTGCGGGGCCTCCTACATTGGTCATCTCTTTCGACCCGATGCTGGAGGAGCTCGCCACCTCGCTCGTCGTGAGCCGGCCAATGAGAGCACCAACACCTGAGTGTCTGCCTGCTACGACAGCCCCTCAAGAGGTTGAAGCACCAGTGGCGGACACCTGTTCCTCGGTGGCGGCTGCTCAGTGGACGACAGACTTTGTCTCTGATGTCGCCAGTGCAGGGGCCGCCACAAACCACGCCACCACGACTGGGAGCACCCGGCGTCGCAGAGGGTTGCACCACCCCCAGCGACGCGACGCCCACACCACGCGAAGCTGCCCGACGTCTCGCATGTTTCACTGAGGAGGTGCAGCTCGAGCGAATGCCGCCACTAATCGCCAGCCCACCTAGGCAGAAGGTGCCAACCATAAGGCAACCCATGCCAAAACGGAGCAGACGGATTGCCGCTCAGCCGCTGGCACACATCCCGATCTCCAAGCAGGGCAAGGTGCTCCTCATGCGGAGGATGGGCTTTGCACCGCCGGCAGGTCCAATCTCATCCGCGTCCAAGAGAGCTTACGATGACTTTTTCGCAAGGAACTTGATGTTGAGCGAAGTGGAAGCACTAGACGAGTTCCCGGCGACCACTGCTACGACTGGTAGAAGGCTCTTCTCGAATGACGGAGCAGAGTCGCGTGGCCATTAGCGGAGATGCACAGCTCCGTAGGTTACTGCACTGCTCATAGTTCGGTTGTTTACTGTCGCTATAGGTATTCATATTTAGCATTGAACTGTCTGTCGCTAAAGCCAAGTGTACCGTCAATCTGTCTGTCGCTAAAGAAAACGGGCCCCACGCTGAGCTCGCGTGCCCTCGACCCCGTCGCACTCGCACCGTATCCCCTCGACCCCGATCCCCAATTCCCATTCTCCACGACCCCCGCCCATGGATCACCACCTCACGCCGACGCCGCCGTCGCCGACGGAGAACTCGGCGGCGGGGCCGTCCTTGAAGACGCCGACGCCGGCGTCCACGCCCAACTCGCGCCTCGCCTCGGCGCCATCCTCCCGCCACTCCGCCACGCCGACACACGCGTCCACGCCGGCGTCCAGCGACCGCTTCATCCCCAGCCGCACCGGATCAAACCTTGCGCTCTTCGACCTCGCCCTCCGCCGCATCGTCCCGCGAAGGTGGCCTCGGGGCCTCGTCCGGATCTGCGCCCGCCGCGTCGCCCTACTGCACGCTCCTCCGCGTCATGCTTTTCGGTCCTGATACACCCGACCGGGTTGCGTCCTCGGCCACCGCGTGCTCGTCGTCCTCCTCCCCGGGGCCCTCGCCTGTGGGCACCCCCGCCACCGGGAACATCTTCAGATTCAAGACGGAGGTGCGCCGGAGCGCCAAGAGGGCTCTTTTTCGGGAGAGGAAGAGGAGGACGCGCTGTTCCCCGGCATTTTCACCACGAGGGGCGCAGGACCAAGGAAGGTCCCAAGGTCGCCCTACAAGGTGAGAAGGGGAATTGGATTTGGTGCTTTCTTGATTGGGCCTTCTCTGTTTCTTGATTTAGGTTTCTTGGGTTCTGTTTCTTGAGCTAGCCTCGCTGCTTCTTGGGGGCGTGAAAGATTTGACATCTAGCCAATTGCATTCCGAAATGCTGAAAGAGACGTTTTTTCACGAACATAATGCGAAATTTGTAGACTTCGTGCCAACAATTTTGTGTCTTCTCAGCTCACCGGCCCGCTGTGCTGATTCGGTTGCCGCTGTCGCCGCCTGTGGCCGAAGGTTCGATCTCCTTCTCCGGTGTCTGGACGAAGTACTCGTAATCTTGTTCGTGTCAAAAGGCCAAGTTACTTTACTATATATACATATATATTCAACAAAAGAACAAACAAACTCGATAACGAATTAACGTTGCGGTGCGGTGCTGTGGGCCAGTGGATCACCCCCCCCCCCCCCCCCCCCCCCCCCCCCCCCCAGGAGTATGGGTCTTGGCAGGCTTGCGTTCAGCGGCAGCCGCCAGCGGTGGCTCCTCGTCTGCCCTGCTGGCCGCACGGCCGACGAAGCATCCAGTGTGTGTTTGAAAGCTGATTAGAGAGAGAGAGAGAGAGGCCGGGTGGGATGACGGACCGATTTCCACGTCAATCAGTGGAATAAGCGTCCCAAGAGACGCTTTCCACGGGAAGAAAATTTTCTCTACACGAAGAGAGACGCTTTCCACGGGAAAGAAATTTTCTCTACAGGAAGAGGCCTTAGGCCTGGGTCAGCCCCTGCTACCGGCAGTTTCGACACCTGCAGACTCGGCGTTATGAAGCCGCAAGTGAAGAACGCGCTTAAGAACAGAAGAAATATTTAGTATATAGGAGTACAAAAATGTTGGGGTTTCCACGCTTTTGGAGGCTTCTGTGAGGTCACACATGCCCTCGGACATGCATGTCTATTATAATTTGGGTTTAGTTAGGGCTGAGTTGACAACTCACGGCAGTCTAATTAACTTAGGGTCTGCTTATTTGAGCTGTACCTTCTGAGCTTTTGATTCAGAAGCTGACTTTCTGGCTTTTAATCTTTTGCTATTGATTTTGTAAGGTTTTAACTTCTGAGCATAACAAAAGCCATATAAGATCCTCTAAGTGTGCTTTTCAGTTTTTAATTTATTTTTTCAGAAGCCAATCTTTTAGCTTTTCAAAAACTAGCTCAATTGCTTTGTCTATAAATCCTGGTATGGTCTCAACAAGAACAACAGCCCCTAGAAAGAGCATTTTAGGACCATGGAGCTACCCTTTATTACTTTCCTTCCGCGATTGAGGTATTTCATTTTTTTTTCCAACAAGGTTCCTTCTAAAACAAGTATGCACAACTCTTCTCACTCTGTGTCAGTCAATTCCGCGTTATTCCTGCCTGGAGGAAGGTGCCTCGTGCCTCCCCAAAGGCACCTGCTCTGCTGTCTGCTCCCACTTCCATCTATCCAAGAACCAGATACTGGCAACGGAGGCGGTGCCCTACCGGCTTCCTCCTCTTCGCTCATCGCACTCTCTGGGCAAGAGGCTGCCGAAGACTGGCCATGGCCGACGCCTCGGACACTAGTACAGCAGAGCGGTTCCAGACCTATTTCTAGTGGTGTTTAGGCCACCGTCAGTGTGAAATGCCATTGAAAATTGCGAACATTACAGTGTCTACTTGAGATGCGCTAGTACTGTGGACACATGGTTGATATGT